>NC_067480.1:37049067-37051176 GCF_947179515.1 Apodemus sylvaticus
GTCCCCACTTTTTTAAGGATCTCACCATTTCTCAGTATCTCTACATTAAGGATCAAAATTCCAGATCATAAACCCTTGACTGACAGCCTGAAACCACTGCAACTACTGTCAAGAGTAAATACAGAGTTTTATCTGATTCCAAAATCATTTACTAGTTATATGAATTTGGACAAATTTGTTAAATGCCATAAATCACTATTTCTAATCTGAGATGCTATCTCAGTCCTAAGGAAAATAGTTTCCATAAGAGTTAAGCAGTAGGGTTTAACTATTTATACATCATGGTATATTTGATATACACTGTGTTCCTAGAGTGCTTGTATATGTGCAAAAATCTGATCCTTTGACTGAGTTGCTTCTGGAATTGTAGGAGAGGAAGAAGATGCTTAAATACATATTTAGTGGTTATATTATGATCGAATTTTCCAGATGGTATTTCTTAAAAGTATTGTTTTTCAGGCTGCAGATGTAGCTCAGATGGTAGGACACTTACCTAGCAGGAACAAAGGCCTGAGTTTGACCTAATATAGTGGTGCACCCCTATAATACCAGAGCTCAAGAGGTAGAGGCAGGATTGGAAGTTCAAGGCCATTCTAAGCTTCAAAGGGAGTTTGGGGGTTATCCTGGTCTAAATGAGATTCTTTCTCTTTCAAAGAAGATAATGAGAGAGACAAAGACAGAGACCTTGGTGGGTGTATGACCAGACTTCATCTTTACAGCAAAACGCGGTTCTAAAGATGTAACCATCAGCATTCATATGTCACAGTGGCATTCTGATTTGGGATCCTGTGTGCCTCTTTAGTTCCGGAGGTTTCCAAAAGAGAACAGCTCCTCATAAGTTTCTGTGCTTGATGGAGTTTCTGTGAGATGGGGCCTATTAAAAGCTGGCTCTGGAGAGCCTGGCTTTATGTCATGGGCCACTTGACTAAATCACAGTACTCTGTGTGCTCATCGGGGCTCAGCCATGGACAGTGAGCCAAGAACCCCCTGGAGAACCGAGAAATACACACTTGCAGAAAAGGCTGAGAAAGGGCTGAGAGGGAACTTTCAGGGAAGAAAGCTGTTCAGTGCCTGTTGATTAAGGACTCAGAGATTTTGAGAATCTGCATCTCCTGCTACTTCTATTAAATATTATCTGAAAAAAAAAGATTTCAGTTGAGCTAGGCTATAAAGTGTTTGCAAGTGAATCCTCATAAGTCCAGTTTCTAAGTTAAAACCTTTTCTAGTACCAGTTATGAGATGCTAGTCCAATCTCCAGAGCTCTGTCAACCCCAGCCCTCTTTACTGTAAACATGTAAAATATAATCAAACCTATCTCCCAGGGTTAACAATAATTCAGTTCCAAAACACTTAGCAAGATGTCTAAAACATAAGCAATGCCTAAGCAACTTCAGATATTTTTGAGCAGGTTTTAAATAGAGAACAACTGACTTTTACAGGCTGGGGGGGGGGCTCCAAAATTGAACATGGTTACCTCACATCCCCGTGGTAGAGAATGCATTTGAGAAGGAAGAGACAGAGTAAGGACCACAAGTGTGGATGCCAGTGATAGGGTTGACTTGGACAAAATGGTGCTGCACTTTTGGTCTTCTTCCCCCTACCACCCAGAATCCTAAAAGCCTTCTGATCTTTCTTCCTTTGCAAACCTGTTCTAGTGAAGAACTTAATGTTGACATTTATGCTGTAATGTGGTAGTAAACCGCCATGATTACTCTTTCAGGGATATTGATGTTTTAAGCCACACTGTCAAATGTAATCTCTTTTGCTTCGAAGGGCTGGGGGAAAATTAGGTTTGGGGGAAGGGTCATGATTAACTTATGTGACAGAGGGTGCGGTGATGGCAGGTACGAGGTTCAGACTTAGAGCTGGAAGGCAGTGGAGCAGTAACCTCGAAACCACATCATAATAATAAGTTCCATGATAATAAGGACAACAGACACTGCTTTGCTCTGACTTTGGGGGACCATCTTGTAAATTCAGTTATTGAAACCCTAACCCTCAAGTTAATGAGATTTAGAAGTGAGACCATAAGGGAGATGACTAGGTCATAAAAATGGAGCCACATGAATAGGATTAACTCCCTTAAGAAAGACACCTAGGAAACAACCT
>NC_067480.1:37986376-38141376 GCF_947179515.1 Apodemus sylvaticus
GGGGAGAAGGGAGAGTTCCCACACTGTACAGGAGCCCTACAAACTGGTGGTGTTTGTCTGGGGAACAGAGCCCACTTAGTATCCCACGAAGCGGTTCCCACTCAGATAGGACCATCTGGGGAATTCCACACGTGGAGAATTATAGGGTCTTCATGGCTCCCTGCAGCCCATCCCTGGGTTCCAGGTCAAGAACCTTCTTTTAGAGCCTTGGATTGTTTTAGTTTTCCTATGACTACTGAGAGAATTTGGGCTCAGTTCCAGGAAATCCCCTTGGGACCTTTACCTCCCCCCAGCCCCAAGATGAAGCTTGGACCTTTCGCTGTGAACCTGGTAAGTCTCTCCCCCATCTTTTCTGATCTTACACTGTTGTTTTCTGACTCAGTTACCTTGAGCAGCCCTCACTTCAGAAGCTTAACAGTTTGGTTACCCTTTGTCCTCACAGGATGGGAATTTGCTGTCTTTCCTAGACTTTCTCTGCCCCCAAGGCCCCATCCATTCAGTTTTGCCCTTGACCTTTGAGGCTGTTAATCTGGTAAGACATAAACCCCTATCAGATGGGAAGGGCAGGCTCCTTTAACAAGTCCCTTTGGCTGCTAGTCGTCCTTACAGTGCTCCTTCCTTCCTATCACCATTTCATCTTAAGTCCTCATCCTTCCGTGTCTAGGACCATGGCTTTATGCTGTACAGGACCTATCTGACTTATACTGTTCTAGAACCAACACCATTCTGGGTGCCAAATAACGGGATTCATGACCGTGCCTATGTGATGGTAGATGGGGTAAGAGACTCATCCTAACCATCGTGCTTTCAATCCCACCCCCTCCCCAAACACCCTTCAGCTTTAACGTTTCCCCATTCCCATCCCTTCCCCATCTGTCTGCCCAGGTTATAAGCTGGGATTTGGGGGGACATGGTGGGGCACACCTACATTCCCAAAAAAAAAAAGAAAAAGAAAAGCAGTAGCCGTGCCGGTGGCGCACGCCTTTAATCCCAGCACTTGGGAGGCAGAGGCAGGTGGATTTCTGAGTTCAAGGCCGGCCTGGTCTAGAGTGAGTTCCGGGACAGCCAGGGCTACACAGAGGAACTGTCTCGAAAAACAAAACAAAACAAAACAAAAAAAGTGTTCTAACATGATTCATTGTATAGTGGCCAAGAACACTGGGCTCTTCTTTGACCAGAGCCTATCTCTTTCCCACAGGTATTGATGGGTGTTCTGGAGCGGAGCTTGAGACAAGAACTGTATTTGACTGGGAGAGTAGGGACCCGGCTGGACATACTGCTGGAGAATATGGGAAGGCTCAGCTTCGGCTCTAACCACAGTGACTTCAAGGTGAGCTGGGTTTGTCTCTTCTTCTCCAGGACCTTAACCACCTCTCTTGGGGAACAGGGCCTAATGGAAGCACTCTGCATTTAGGTGGAGGCACAGGAATGGAGTCGAGGATGTGGACATGGCCAGTTACGTGCCAGGGCTTGATGGGCACAGTGTAGGCCCGGCTCAGTGAGTGACTTCTGACTTGTTTCCCCACAGGGCCTGTTAGAACCACCACTTCTGGGGCAGACTATCCTCACCCAGTGGATGATGTTCCCTCTCAAGGTGGATAAGCTTGTAAAATGGTGGTTCCCCCTGCAGCTGATGAAAAGGGCCCAGCCTCAAGCTTCCTCTGTCCCTGCCTTCTATTCCGCAAAGTTTCCGGTTTTAGGCTTACCTGGGGACACATTTCTCTATCTACCTGGATGGACCAAGGTATTGCTAATGATGGTAGAAGGAATTGTGGGGGGCACATTACAAGGAAACCAAACTGGACATGCAAATAACAGTCCTGATTAGAAAGCCGAAGGGGGTAACTGCACGCGTGGAGAGCTGACCCTTTCTTTTTCCACTCCATCCCTTCCCCCAGGGCCAAGTGTGGATCAATGGGTTTAACTTGGGCCGGTACTGGACAATGCGGGGTCCACAACAGACCCTATACGTGCCAAGACTGCTGCTGTTTGGTAGATCCATCAACAAAATCACATTGTTGGAGCTAGAAAATGTGCCTCATGACCCACAAATCCAGTTTTTGGATACGCCTATCCTCAATAGCACTTTGCACTGGGGGTATAACTATCTTCTCTCAGAAACACAGGGTTCCTTTGTACCAATGGAGTTAAGTGGGCACTGAAAGAAAGATAACCCTGAAGTCTGGGACACAGGGCAGGATCCTTTGGTGATGGCCACAGTGACCATAAAGAATCAAAGGCTACAATCTCTCTGACTGTAAGTACACACACAGTTTTCTTGCCAAACTTTATTGTGATTAAAATTCCAAAGACAGTACTGGCTCCACACACCTTCGTGGCCCTGTCTTTGCCCCGGTTCCTGACTGTCCTTTACCACCCATCTTCCAAATAACGTCGAGCTTCATGAGGAGGAGAGCCCTAGGTCTGGATGTGTCCTCTTGGGACCCAGAGGTGGCCCCAGGTGCTGTAAGAACTCAAGATGAAGGTCTTCCCGCCTGACTGCGATGGTCTCGAAGGCAACGTGTGGAGCAGAAAGAGAAGTCGAGGTAGTGAAAGGGAACGAGGCCTTGGAGGGGCACTCCACAACTCCAGCAGCGTCTGAGCAAAAGGAAGAAAAATGATTGGGCAGGTACCCCACAAACTTCCCCATCTAAGCGCTGCCCAGCCCTTAAAGGTCCCAGGGACTCTCAAGTCCCCTCTGAACACCACGAAGGCCCTCATTCCCCGTGCCTTCACTTACTCACCATGAACACCACGAAGGCCCTCATTCCCCGTGCCTTCACTCATTCACCATGAACACCACGAAGGCCCTCATTCACGACCCAGCTGGCTCCTATAATACAGGAGGCCACCCTTTCACTCATCCCCTGGCCCCCGTACCGTACCCAGCATTGACAACTGCAGAGTCAGGAACTGGAGGGCTAGGGGCTCCCAACTGGGCAGCAAGTCGGCGCTCTGCAGCTAGAGCTCTCTGCAAAGCAGAAAAGATGTTACAGACAGAAGTCTAAAGATGAACAGTGCACTCAGGAAATACTGGCTCAGTCTGGGGAGGAGGTAGGTGCTTACGGAAGCCTGGCAGTGCAAGACTGGTGCCTCACCTTCTCTCGGTCACTGAGGGCAGCGAACCGCCGGCGCTCCTCCTGCTCCTGTTCTTCCTGCTCCCTCTGCTTCCGCTGCTGCTGCCCCCGCTGCTGTCGAGCTGCCTTCTGCTCTTTTTTCCTTGTAGCCTGCCGGGCCTCCATTTCCTGAGTCAATGGCCCTGGCACCTGGAAGATTCCCCAAAGATATAATAAAACTACAAGGAAGCAGGAAGGGCCTAAGGAGGACCTCTGATGCCTTCCGCTCTGTAGCTCCTTCTCCAACTCACCCGAGCCTTGCTGTAATCATAGGCATCTGGATTCTTCTCCATGAACCTCCGGAATTCATTACGCGTTGATTTGTCAGCTGCTACAGTATAAGGTAGTCGAGCCCTAGAGTCCCTAAGGACAAACACCCAAAACCAAGTTCAACTTGCCTCCTGTTTTTCCTGGCATCACCCAAGGAAATAGTATCAAGTGCCACCATGAACTACCACGTTATGTTCTCTCTACCTAAATGGGGTCAGGAAGGAGATACTCACTGCATAGTGGGGTCAGCACCTGCTTCCAACAGCAAACGAACTACCAAGCCCCTTCCAGCTGCAGCTGCTGCATGCAGGAGAGTAAAGCCACCAGGGCCCAAAGGGACGTTGAGTAGGGCCCTAACTCCAGGGTCTACAGGCCCAGTGGCCAGCTGCAGCTTTAGCACCTCAACTTCCCCAGCACGACAAGCAGCTAGAAGTGTATCCCAGAGCTCTGGGTGACCCGGGGCTTTGGCATCATCGACCGGAGTGTCCAGTGGGGTTGCAACCACTTGGGCTGGCTGAGAGAATGGCTCATCTTGAGGGTGCTGAGGAAGAGGCCCATGCGCCCCACACTGCTGCTCTTGACTTCTCTCCTTCTTCTTCCCCCGCCTCCTCCTCCGCTTGGGCAATACTTCAAATTCACGAAGATCCAGGGTCCCCAGTGTCATGTCTACTAGCTCCAACTCTACTTCAGAGCCATCTTCTTCCTGAGACTCTGAACCTAGAAAAAGATACTATCTTAGATCTAAGGAATAGGGAGAGGGTAGAAAGATGTGAGCTTCCTCAGATGGGTTTACATTTATAAAAAAGATACTCCAGATCATCCTGAAATGAAGTGTTTTTATTCTATCCCTGGACTCTCAAAATTAACAGGACAGTACAAAGTAGAGGAAAGCACCAGCATAGTGGTGCACACCTTTAATCCCAGGCTTTGGGAGGCAGAGACAGGTGGATCTCTAAGAGATCAAGGCCAACCTGGATTATCTGGATGAATTTGAGGACAGCTAGAGCTATATAGTGAGACCTGTCTGAAAAATAAAAAACAAAAACAAAACTACCACCACAACAACAAAAAAGAAAAAGACAAAAGCATTCAAGCAAGCAAACAAACAAAAAACCCCTAACAGTAGAGGGAAGCAGTGCTTAGCCCGAAGCACAGTATCCAATCAAAACCACACATCCCTCCATGCTAAGTACCAGGAATATAGCTATGAGCAGTCAAAAGATCTGGCAAGTCACTAAATATGTCTCCGTTGATAAGTGGTAGGACATACCTGTAATTCCAGCATTTGGAAACTGGAGGCAAAAGGACATAGTTTAAGATCAACCTGGGCTACAGAGAGCCCCAGGCCGGCCTGGGCTAGATGACAAAGACCCTGCCTCGGTAAGAAAGCAGCTTGGTGTGGTGGTTAGTATGTAATCCCAGCGTTTGGGAGGCTGAGGCAGGAAGACTGCCATTTCAAGGCCAGTGTGGGTGCTATACAGGGAGTTCTGGTCCAGCCTGGGCTGAAGTGAGACACTCCCAAAACGACAAAAGAAATACATGCTTGCTTTTTACAGCATACCTTATTTTTATAAACAGATGCTCATAGGGACGAGTGGATGGATGGCTGTGGGTATAGTTTAAGGGGTCACCTATCAACCTTTAGATGGGTCAGTTATGAGAACTGGCCAAGGCATTTCCAAGGAAGATGATAGGCAGATATATTTCACAATTGTCGATGGTGCTCAAACCTTGTTTGAATGGGTCTTCACCCTGCCCAAAAGCCTCATTTGCATCACTGGGGACCTCTGGTTTTTCTTTCTCAGCATCCTTTTTCCTCTCTGCTCTCACTGGTTTCCAGTGTGTCTCAGGAGAGTGAAATCTGACCATTTCTCGAGGGTCTTCATCTGCCATGAAACAAACAAACAAACAAAAAACTTTCTCAATTTTAGGTGTGGAGAAACTTGGGTCAATTGGGCTGCAGTCAGTCCAACAGCTAGGAAACCCCGTGGATACGAAGGTCTGTGTATAAGGACCCAAGATCTGGAATAGCTCACCATACACCTGCAAGGTGGTCAGCTTATGGAGTACACGCTGAAGCTCTCCAAAAGTGGGTCTGCGGGTGGTGAGAGGAATATCCCAAAGTCGGGAATCATCCCTTTGTAGGGGTGCCCCTTGGCCTCCAAAGAACAAGGACCGGCCAGAGCGTGGGGCACGGAGCAGTACTGTTTCTGCCTCGCCCAGGGCTTTGGACCAGATTGGCCCGGCCAGCAGGTCACGAACATCCTAAAGAGAGTAACTCCACTTAACATAGCTTCTTCTGCTGCTTTAAAAAAATCTCCAAACCAAACAACGGCCCTATGATCATATGAAGGGAAAGGAAGATAAAGAATGAGAGAATGTTTCTGGGAATTCTTATTCTATTGTCTACCCAGAAAACTAGAAAAACATGAGATCAGTGGACTACCAGATCTGCGAGGCCTAACTCACCTTATAGAGCATGGCTTCATTGTAGCGCCTCAAGTTGGCTCCAGCAGAGCGGGATGCCCTACCCTGGGCATCCTGAAGTCCCTGGGCTGTGCCCCGCTTGGCCCGCACAGTGTAACGGTGAAAGGTTTTGTGTGCCACCACTTCTCTTCTGTAGACGGCACAGACTCAGTACTGGAGACCAGGCAGTACTCCCAGGTTAGTGCGGTCCATCCTTACCCCACCATGCAGCACCCTCTCACCCTTGAAAAATGGCACCAGCAAAATGTCCAGCCGCAGCCATGAGCACCACGTAGTATCTGGGACCTCCATTTTGCAGGTTTTGTAGCAGCAATTCTGCCTTTTCTGGTGGAATCTAGATGACACATCAACAAACATTCCACATGCTGCATGCATTGAAAACAAGAAACCAAGTGTTACATTGGTATTGTCTCATTTATTACAACCATCTAGGCCTCATTTCCATTTCACAAAGGATACCCAAGGCTTCAAGAGGTAGTAGTGGAAGATGGGAATGATATAATCACAATTTAGACTTTATCCCATTACACTTGACTCATTCAAGATTCAGGTCAGTTCGATTCAAGATTATGCTCTCAGGTATGATACAGCCTTACCCAAAAAGAAGGAAGAAAATAAGACATGCATTGGTTGAAGAAAACCTAGCACACAAAAGCTGGGATTGATCACACAATCTGTACTGTTACTTGCCTGGCGAGGGCCTAGGACGCAACGATAGGCATAAAGAAACTGGCCCTGGGCGTTTTTGAACAGGACCCGGTGTGGGTAGAATCCGGGGGGTCGGGCAGCTTTCTCAGTTTCAGCCCTGCCCTCCTCCAGGGTTGGCAAGTCCTCTTCGTTGGTTGAGTCTGAGTCATCTGATCCTGAGATGCTTGAGAGATCCCCTGAAGACAAACAGGGGACATACAAGTCTGACACTCCACCTCTGACCTTTCTCCAAACCCCACAGTGTCTTCCCCGCCCCCACCTCCTGCTTCCACACAGGCCTTCCTGTAACAGCATTACCTGCGGAGCTCTGCTTTTCAAAGTCTGAAGCAGACAGGAGAGGCTTGTTCTTGAGGCGTTGTTTTAAGTTAAAGCGATGCCAGTCAAGCTTATAATGTTCTCTCTGGTGTGAAGGAAAAGAGGGAAGGGGAGAGTAGGAATACATTCCACCGTGGCTGTGCACAGTGGACAAAGCTAGTCACAGGCCTATAGGAAATATAACCCGGCTAACACTATGTACACTGGACAAAGTATGGACCTTTATTGACTTAGTGTAAATCCATGTACACCTCCCCCCACCCAGAATTACACCCCTGCTCCTAACATCTAACCCCAGACCCTGGTCTTTTACCTGTTCCTGGTGGTTCTGGAAGATCTGGTTGCAGGTTGAACAAAATAATTTATCTGAAATATCCAGAGAACATGGAGATACTTTCTTCCCTGAGCTTATGTTCTCTTCTGAAAGGAAGAAAAGAGTAATTGGAAGTAGAAAGGGATTATATCCAATCTACAGTGAACCTACAGTACCCAGGACTACATTGAATACCTGATAATACAGAAGAAAAACATGGCATGACCTTGCCTTTCAAGAATTTACAATCCGGCAATCATGAGATAAACAATACAGTAACTGTTTTGTACAATAAATACACTTGAAAAAAATGCATGTACAATATTACATTCCAATGATCAAAGTGGACTGTTTAGGGAGATCTTGTAGAAAACAAATGGTAGTAAGGGTCTTTTTGGTGTTGGGGCTTTAAGACCACACACATTGAGGCCAGCCTGGTCTACAAAGTGAGTTCCAGGATATCCAGGGCTACTCAGAGAAACCCTGTCTCGAGAAAAAAAAAAAAAAGCCCACACACATCCTAAGCATGTTCTGTACCATAGCATGGCATCCCACCCCCAACTCCGTTTTTAGTCTAGAAGTGCTACCCAACACATCTGAGGAACCTTCTAACAAGGGTAAATTATCAAAACTGCGCCGTCAATCAGAAAAACGCTTCCTGAATCAATGCTTTCCCAAATCCTCTGATACAGTCAAGGCTAACTCTAGAAGTACTTCTATATCTTTACATTAAACTTAACTGAAGCTGGACTTGGTAATGCAGCTGGGAGGCAGAGGCAGACAGATCTTTTTTTGGGGGGGGGGGGCTGGTTTTTTTTTTGGAGACAGGGTTTCTCTGTGAAGCCCTGGCTGTCCTGGAACTCACTTTGTAGACCAGGTTGGCCTTGAACTCAGAAATCTGCCTGCCTCTGCCACCCAAGGGCTGGGATTAAAGGCACGCACCACCACCGGGCCAGACAAATCTCTTATGTGTTAGAGGTCAGTCAGCCAAGGCTATGCAGTAAGACCCTATCTCAAAAACAAAACACCCTCACTGACGTGGAAAGTGGGCAGCCCCTTGCTCCCAAAAGTGAACTGTGGGTATACATCGTGGAATCTCTGAGGATAAGCAAGCACACACCCAGAAAAACAAGTCCAGGAATGATCTTCTGTCACAGCTTGATGCTAAACCAAAACCTTACATGTGTCTGAAAGGTGTTAACTGGACTTTAGTTCCCACCATAGTAAGCCCTAAAATATTTCTGTGGTACTGGGGCTGGAACCCAGATCTACTAACGAGCTACATTTCCTAGCTCCCAAAACATTTTTTTGTCCCCGCCCCCCTCCGCCCCAGACAAGGTCTCACTGTACAGTTTAGGTAGTTCTTTTTTTTTTTAATTAATTAATTTATTTATTATATGTAAGTACACTGTAGCTGTCTTCAGACACACCAGAAGAGGGCAATTGGCCTCACTGCATTACAGATGGTTGTGAGCCACCATGTGGTTGCTGGGATTTGAACTCAGGACCTCTGAAAGAGCAGTCAGTGCTCTTAACCACTGAGCCATCTCAACCCCTTTGAAGATTTTTTTTGTTTTGCTTTTTGTTTGTTTGTTATTGTTTTTCTGAGACAGGGTTTCTCTGAGTAGCCCTGGCTGTCCTGGAACTCACTCTGTAGACCAGACTGGCCTCGAACTCAGATACCCACCTGCCTCTGCCTCCCAAGGGCTGGGATTAAAGGCGTGCAATCACCACTGCCCTGGGTTGTTCTTAAAGTCCTACTTCTTCTTGCCTTACACTCCTAAGTGCTATCTCAACTCTCAGATTAAATTTATTTTTAACCATATAAAACTAGTTCCTAAATGGAAATTTACACCTTATACTCCCAGTTGCAGTGGTCAGACAACCTAAGAAAAGTGCAAGAAAACGCAGCCAAAGAAAAACTAGGATACATAATCAGTAAATTAATCTGTATTTAGCAAAAGGGAATGTATCTGACTAGTGTCCACTTCGATTTGAAATAGACCTAAGAAAGGTTTTAAAAGCAGTGGTATTAATGTAACGAGATATAAACAATAGCTAGAAACGTTTATGGTGACAATTTATGGGCCACCTCTGTATAAACAACCCAGGGGTGAAATATACTGGGGAAAGAAAAAGCGGGCCAACAGAAATAATCAGTGTGGATTCCTAAGCTGGGAAATCACGATGTTTGAAAAGCCTTCCGTGTTAGACTCCACAGAACCTGTGACGTTCCTCTTAGGTCCACCCCAAGCATCCCGAATACCTGGACAGGAAGTACGCGGCGCCCAGGACAGAGCCTCCCCAGGAGCTTGGCTCACCAGGCTCAGGCCCCGAACGAGTGGAGCTTCCCGGTTGAGGGCCAATAGGGAAACGGAGGCAGGGGCTTGAGCTGCACGTGGAGCTGTCGACATGGCTGAAGAAGAAACGGAAGACAGAAACAACCCTCCAGAGCGAGGTTCTACTACCTGGTCGCCAGCAGGCCTGGCCATCCCCACGCAGAAATGCCTCTCTGCCTTCACCCGCTAACAAATTAGTTCTGCGGTAAATACGTGAGGATCTTCAGGAGTGAAATGGAGAGCACCCAGACCCAAATCGAGTCCAGGAGTTACCAGTTAGAGGCAACCCAACCGATCTACTAGCACCGACAACGTGCTTCTTCACTCGACCCGCCCTCAGAAGCCTCCCCTAAGGTCCCGAGAGCCGAGCCACACGCAAGGCCACCGTTCGAAAGCTGGATTTCTGCAACACCATAACAATCTGGCAGCTACGGAGAGGCGAAGGGGACAAACTGCCGCGCCCGTAGCCCACCCCCTCACCACGTAGAGCACACTATTGGTCCACTGCTCTCCAAGACCCGCCTTCAACCCTTCGTCCTGCCCCCTGGGCTAAGAATTGGCCACCATGTCTCCACCCACTTTTTTCATTGGCCAGATTGGCTGCGGGTGACAGTGAGTGACAGACGGAGGGCCTAGAGCTCCGGGTCTAGCTGAGCCCAGCAGAACAGACCAGGCTTCTGGAATCGCCCGGGTCACGGTTCCTGCGGTGACACGCGAGGCTGGTAACTGGAATCTCCAGACCCAGGCCCAAGCTGGCCAGGGGTGCCCACAGACCCCCAAGTGAGCTCGCGATGCGTAACGGGGACAGGGGAGAGGCGGGCGGGCCGGGGGCGCGCAGCCAGAATGTTTTGATAGAGGGCGCGCGCGGCCAGGGGAGCGCGCGTGCGCCGGGGCCGCGCGCCGGGTTGTCCGCTGTTGGGAGCCTAGCCCCCGGCCTGGGGCCGGGCGACCCTGGGGCGCCCTGTGCTCAGGTCTAGGTGGCTGGGATTGGGGAGGCATCCCAGTCCACCAGGGAAATCAGCTGTAGATCTGGCTCGACCCCTCCACCATCCACAGACACCCCTGAGCACAGGCCCTTCCTGGGGAGATCCATGGGCCCTGGGTCTACACTGACCAGGTGAGTGTGTTTCCTGAGGCACACGCCTTTTACTAACCAAGGGACTCCCTCTGGGACCAGGCCGGACCAAGATCCACCATCCCCAGAGTCTTCACTGATTGGGAGTATACCATACCACCTTGACCCTACCTGGTACTAGGTACCCAGGGAACCCACTTATTCAGGCGGGATCCGGAGTCTACATTGACTGGAAAATTCCGATCCAGAAACCATGCCTGCCTAGGTCTCTAATGCTAGGGAAGTAGAAGGGATTGTCTACAAAAATCTTGAGAAGACTCTCATTTGGGATTTTCTGAACCCCAAAAAGAATGTCTGATTTCTAAAGTTGAAGTAGATCAAAGGTACAACAGTCCCAAAGGGCTGTGTGGATTCTGACCTGTACTGACTCACTCTCCACTGGGTCAGAGAGTTTAGTTTCTCCTGGGTATCCTCAAAGTAGATGGATGGTCCTACAGTAGAACATCAGGAGACATCTGACACTACCGGGGAGGTGTCTCTTCCCCATCTCTCTGCCCTCCTCTTAGTGGGGCTTGGGTGGGTGGGAGGGTTGGGTTATTTTCTGTCCCAACTCCCCATTCTTTGAGGCCTGACACCTTTTCCTCCAGCAGCTGTCCAACCAGGGCACCCAGGACTGACGTGGAGCAGAAACTGTCCATGGAGCTGGTAGGGCCATGTGCTTATCTTAAACATTTGTTTACAAAAAAAAAAAAAAAAAAAAAAAAAAATGCTTCCAAACTGTTAGTCTCTGGAGAGACCAGGGTTTCCAGGAGGGGCAGGGGAGGAAGCTTTCTCTTCATTGGATAGAAAATGAAACAACTCACCCCATACCAAAGGGGCAGATTCTGGCACAGTAGCTCCCCAATAAAGGTTCTGGGAATGAGGACCAGAGTGAAGGCCCCCTTAAATCCCAAGTTTAGCAGTTCTTCTTGGGCTATATTACCCCTGTACTGCTTCTGAGTCAAGGAGGTTAGTGGTAAAAATATATCCCAACTATTCTTTCTCATTCCTTCTGGCCTGGTGGGCAGGACAGCAAGTTCACAGTGTCCGGATCTGATCCGGTTCTCTTCACTGGCAGGTTAACAAAGTGGACAGGGGGCTGCGGTGATGGCACAGTTTGACACGGAATACCAGCGTCTAGAGGTCTCTTATATCGACTCACCCCCAGGGGAAGAGGACCTGTTGGTGCATGTGGCTGAGGGGAGCAAATGTGAGTTTTGGGATGTGACAGCCAGAGCAGGGCATGGGCGGAAGTTGCTGGAGGAACCCTGAGGGAGCAGGGCAGTGGAGGGGGGGAGGGGTCTGGGGCTTGGGGGGAATAGCTCCTTCAGGGATCTGACATCTCTGCTCCTGTGTCCACAGCACCTTGGCACCACATTGAAAACCTTGACCTCTTCTTCTCTCGAATATCCTTTGTGTCTCTGCATTGGAGCTTTTCCACCTCTTAGCTTTTCTCTGAGTTAGGTCTCTGATGGGAAATGGGGATGAGTTCCCTTCTAGTCCATGGAAGGGGAAATGAAACTCATATTGAAATAACGATTGTTAAAAATAATGATACCTCGTATTAGTTGAGAGCTCTATGCTCTTGTGTTACTTTATGAAGAACTCTTATAAGGGTGTTAGTTGTTAATGGTAATAATGTTTTTTTGACTCTGTCATTTCCCTGTTAAATACTTTGAATGCATTTTCCTAGACCCAGTAACCCCAAAAGGTAGGTATGGCTATTATCAATTTTCTACTGTGGACAAAGCTTAGGGAAATAACCTGTTAAAGATCACACTCCAGAGTTATAGAGCCAGGACTTCAGCTCGGAAGTGTGTGGACATCAGAGTCTGTATTTTTAAGTGTCTTTGCTTCACGGCCACTTTTTCTTAACATTTACACGTTTATAATCTACATCAGAAGAATGGCTTCACATGTATGCTCATTGGAGAGATTTTTGAACTCATGTAAGTATACCGAGGGATGCATGCTATGGTAAAAGAATACTTATTCTGTTCTTCCCCTTTGCTCTGCCTGGCTATGCCTGCCAATGCAAGGCAGTCCTAGGGCCCAAACTCTACAAATCTCAGGACCAGGTATAACATTTAAGCCTACAGCCTCACCTCTTGTAAATAGAACTTCCCTGGTCCTATCTCTTTCATAAGGAGAACTTATAGCTTAGTCATCTCACCAAGGCTATAAGGAGGATATATATGGTTCTGTCAGAAGGTCTTGGAGCCTGTGTTCTACTTGACTGCACATTATCCCTGCTGGGGTGAGAAAAACAGTCTGGTGTTGCCAGAGGGGAGGATTGGGAAAGGGAGGGGTTTGTTTGTTCTTTTGTTTTTGTTGTTTTGTTTGTTTTTACTTTTGTTTGGGTTTTTGAGATAGAGTTTCTCCCTGTAACCCTGGCTGTCCTAGAACTACCTTTGTAGATCATGATAACCTCAAACTCAGAAGACATCCACTTGCCTGAGTGCTGGAATTAAAGGCATGAGCCCCCCCACCTGGCAGGAAAGGTGTTCTTGATGATAAGAAAGGAATTCATGGCTGGGCGTGCTGGTGCAGGCCTTTAATCCCAGCCCCAGGAGGCAGAGGCAAGTGGATCTCTGTGAGTTCAAGGCCGGTCTGGTGGGACCAAGAGAATTCCAGGACAGCCAGAGGTACACAGAGAAACCCTGTCCCCAAAAACAAAACCAACCAAATAAAAGATTGCTAAAAGTTGGGGCCATTGGGATGGCTCAGCAGAAAAAGGCAACTGTGTCTATCCTGTTGATGTGAGTTGGGTCCCCGGTCAAAGACCAGAGACCATAGGCCAGAATTATCAGACATCTGAAAATCAAGTCCAGAGGTTGAGGCAGCTTATCATGATGAAGCAGGCTGCCTTTACAGCAGCACCTGAACCTAAGAGTAAAATGTAGGGGCAGTCTGTGCCCTTAAGGTCTTGTGAGTTCAAGCAGTAGCAGAGGCCGTTAGGATCACTTCAGCCTCTTTAATTCCCTATCTTGTTGAGCAGTTGCCAGCCTCTTCGTTCACTCCCCTTTTATTTCACCAGCCCCTCTCTCTGACTCACGGCCTGCCTCCCTTCTTTCCAACTCCCCAGGCAGTTCCTCTTTGTGGTTGCCTTCACCACCTTCCTGGTTAGCTGTGTGGACTATGACATCCTATTTGCCAACAAGATGGTGAACCACAGTCTCCATCCTACTGAGCCTGTCAAGGTCACTCTGCCAGATGCCTTTTTGCCTGCCCAAGTCTGTAGTGCCAGGTAAGGATGGTCCTGGGACACTGCTCGTGAGTAGAGAGGAGAGAAGGGCACGAAGCAGCAATTCACACTCTGGGACGAGTTGCTGGTACGCCTCCGTCCTCAGGGACCGACTTTATCCCCTCCTTTTCCATACCAGGATTCAGGAAAATGGCTCTCTCATCACCATCCTGGTCATTGCTGGTGTCTTCTGGATCCACCGGCTTATCAAGTTTATCTATAACATTTGCTGCTATTGGGAGATCCACTCCTTCTACATACATGCGCTGCGGATCCCAATGGTAAGACCAGAAGTTGGGCCATTAGCAACACAGCCCAAGAGATCTTAGGAAGGATGATATGTACTCCTGTGCAACACATGCCTGTAGCTCTCATTGGCAGGTATGATAGTCAGAGTTCTGTTAATGTGAAAAAACATCTGAGGCGATCCGTGTATTAAGGAGAAAAGATTGATTTTTGCCTCAGTTTTGGAGATGGGAGTCTATAGATGGTTGATAATATTGCTTGGTCAGTTGCTTAGGGCCCTGTGGTGAGGACACATATCATGGTAAGAGCGTATAACAAGGGAAGTCTGTTCGCTTCGTGGCAGCCAGGAAGTAGAGAGGAACGCAGGAAGGGGGCATCCAAAGCCCAAGTAATCTCTAAGAGCAGCCCCTTATTGGCAAAAGCCCTTAACACATGGTCCTTTGAGGGGCATTCCAGATCTGGACTGGAACAGCAGGTCAGGAAATATCTTTAAGCGTACGACTTACGTCTGTGTAGGCCAAGCTGTGCATCTGTGTTGGACAAAGGGTTTGGCTAACATGTCCTGCCCTTGTCTCTTGTCCACCCTGTCCTGCAGTCCGCCCTTCCCTACTGCACGTGGCAGGAAGTGCAGGCCCGGATTGTGCAGACGCAGAAGGAGCATCAGATCTGTATCCACAAGCGCGAGCTGACAGAGTTGGACATCTACCATCGCATCCTACGCTTCCAGAACTACATGGTGGCCCTGGTGAACAAATCCCTCCTGCCTCTGCGCTTCCGTCTGCCCGGCCTCGGTGAGGTTGTCTTCTTCACCCGCGGCCTCAAGTACAACTTTGAGCTCATCCTCTTCTGGGGACCCGGCTCTCTGTTTCTAAATGAATGGAGCCTCAAGACTGCATACAAACGCGGAGGGCAGCGGCTGGAGCTGGCCCAGCGACTCAGCAACCGCATCCTGTGGATTGGCATCGCCAACTTCCTGCTGTGTCCTCTCATCCTCATCTGGCAGATCCTCTACGCCTTCTTCAGCTATGCCGAGGTGCTGAAGAGGGAGCCAGGGGCCCTGGGAGCGCGTTGCTGGTCCCTCTATGGCCGCTGCTACCTCCGCCACTTCAATGAGCTGGAACACGAGCTGCAGTCCCGCCTCAGCCGAGGCTACAAGCCCGCCTCCAAGTACATGAATTGCTTCTTGTCCCCGCTGCTGACCCTGCTGGCCAAGAACGGAGCCTTCTTCGCTGGCTCTATCCTAGCAGTGCTCCTCGCTCTCACTATCTACGATGAAGACGTGCTGGCTGTGGAACACGTCCTCACCACTGTCACCCTTCTGGGAGTCACGGTGACTGTGTGCAGGTGTGCCAGGGCGGCGGGTGGGGATAGCAGAATGGCATTCTGGGAAAGGCTTCTGCCTCACCACACACCTGATCTCACCAGGTCCTTCATCCCAGACCAGCACATGGTGTTCTGCCCTGAGCAGCTGCTCCGAGTGATCCTCGCACACATCCATTACATGCCTGACCACTGGCAGGGTAATGCCCACCGCTCGCAGACCCGGGACGAGTTTGCCCAGCTCTTCCAGTACAAGGCAGTGAGTGGAGTTGGAGCTAGGGCCTGCTAGAGACTGGCTGGTGTCTTGATGATACAGGCTGGGCAGTGTCCTGCTCAGCTAACCTCGGTCCCCTCCCTTTTAGGTGTTCATCTTGGAGGAGTTGCTGAGCCCCATTGTCACACCCCTCATTCTCATCTTCTGCCTACGCCCGCGGGCCCTGGAGATCATAGACTTCTTCCGCAACTTTACAGTGGAGGTCGTCGGCGTGGGAGACACCTGCTCCTTCGCTCAGATGGACGTCCGCCAGCACGGTCATCCCCAGGTACTGGGAGAGGTCAGGGCAGACGGCCAGGGACAATGCTGGCACACAGTAACCTTGGGAAAACTGCAAAAAATACCCTTTCTGAGCCAACAAGCAAGCCAAAAGGGTAGCCCCTCCTGTGGGCATCCCGGCACCAGGAGCACACTGTTTGGTCACCAGGAATCTGGCTGGATTCCAGCCCTGATTTGAACCATCAATACAAATGACAGACTCTTAGTACAAGTGACTGACCCTGTGTGTGGCCACTCCTGGGGAGGGAGGGCATCAGGGCTTTGACAGATGTGACAATGCCCTGCTGTCACTGTCCTCCAGGAAGGGCTGCTGTAAGCACTCAGGCCTGCTCACTGTCTTCTCCCCTGCCCAGTGGCTGTCTGGTGGGCAGACCGAGGCCTCAGTGTACCAGCAAGCTGAGGACGGGAAGACCGAGTTGTCCCTCATGCACTTTGCCATCACCAATCCCGGCTGGCAGCCCCCTCGTGAGAGCACAGCTTTCCTAGGATTCCTCAAGGAGCAGGTGCAGCGAGACGGGGCAGCTGCTGGCCTGGCCCAGGGTGGCCTGCTCCCTGAGAATGCCCTCTTCACATCCATCCAGTCCTTACAGTCTGAGTCCGAGGTGTGTATCTGGAGCCTGGGTGATGATGGGGCCCCTGATGCCGTGAGGGGAAGGACACGGGGTACGGGGTGCCAGGTTTCCTCTGTCTGTTCAGTCTGGGCCATTGGCTCCTAAGGCTCAGGACATCGGAGGACCTAGAGGCCTCCCCTGCCCTGAGAATTCTGCTTACCCCATATTTTTTTTCCATAGCCACTGAGTCTTATTGCAAATGTGGTAGCAGGCTCTTCCTGCCGAGGACCCCCACTGTCCAGGGACCTGCAGGCCTCCAGGCACAGGGCTGACGTTGCTTCTGCCCTTCGATCCTTCTCCCCTCTGCAGCCTGGACAGGCCCCTCAAGGCCGGGCTCCTGGTACCATGACAGGCTCTGGGTGAGTGGACGTGGGTCAGGGTGGGAGGGCGTGGCAGGAGCCCACAAAAACTGGTATAGATCTTGAAAACGTTGATGCCTGCTATCTCTCTGTGCTGGGAGGGACAGAGTGGATGCCAGGACCGCCAGCTCCGGGAGCAGCGTGTGGGAAGGACAGCTGCAGAGCCTGGTGCTGTCCGAATATGCGTCCACTGAGATGAGCCTGCACGCCCTCTATATGCACCAGGTGAGCGGGTGGGCACTGAGCAGCAGATTCTAGCCCTTCTCTGCCTCCCTCTCCCCCCCCCCTTTTCACAGAAGTCCTCCTTTATAGGGGGAGCTGGGGTTAAGACAGGCTTTCTCTGTATAACAGCCCAAGCTGTTCTGGAACTCACTTTGTAAACCAGGCTGGCCTTGAACTCACAGAGATCCACCTGCCTCAGCCTCCTGAGTGCTGATATGAAAGGCACACACACCACCTTACCTGGCCATCGCATATGTCCTCCTAATGGCATCTTTAGCTAGGAACTCCTGTTGCCTACCCTCTTCTCCTCCTGCTCTCTCCAAGACTCAGTAAAAGTCTCCTGCCTCTACTCTCCTGAATTTAAATGTTTTCCAGTACTGAGAATTGAACAGATAAGGCCTTGGGCATGTTAGGTAAGCCCTGAGCTGTATCTTCAGCCTTCTTTTGCTTTATTATTCTGAGAGCTATTTTCACTTAGTTACCTAGGCTGCCCTTGAACTCACTTTGTAGCCAGGCTGGCTTTGAACTTGTGATCTTCCTTCCACAGGCTCCCAAACTGCTGGGATTGCAGGCATGTGCCTCCAGACCCAGCCCTTCCTCATCAATCTTGATCCCTCCCTTCCTTTCCCTTCTCTCCTCTCTCCCTCCCTTTCTTCCCCCCCCCCCCCCTTGGCTTTTTAAAACAGAGTCTGACTCTTGATTCTGTAGACCAGGCTGGCCTCAATCCTGCTACCTCATGTTTCACTGTCACACACAACTGCCTGTGCATTTTCTTGTTCTGATTTTCTCCATAGCATCTGGTACTGTCTGACATCTTGGGGTTTTGTCTTTATTTAATAGTTTGTGGTCTATTTTTCCCCACCACCACCACTGCTAGTGTAAAGGGCTCACAGAGACTAGCAGTTCTATTTGTTCACTACTGTGTTCTGAATTCCAAAATAATACCTAGCACCGAGACCCTCTGCTGACTTGTTCTTTATTCGAGGAGTTATTGAGACAAGGGCCAGAGATAGCTCAGTTAGTAGACTGCTTGCCTGGTGTGCACAGGGCCCTGGGGTCCATCCTCAGCACTACCTAAACATCTGTAATCCCAGGGGAGATGACAGCAGATCAGAAATTCAAGGTCATTCTCAACTACCCACTGAGTTCAGGGTCAACCTGAGCTACTCAGAGGCTTTTCCAGGGGTCTCCTGAGAATGAGATCCACAGAGCGGCACACATCTAATGTACAGTACTAACATCTGAGATGCAGTAAGTCTAGGATTCTAGGTGAGGGTTTGTGAGTGGGAATTGAAGATGCTGCAGTGGGCGCAGCTGTTTCAGACAGACATCCTTCTATCCCCAACTAATCAGCCCCCCACTTCTCCAGCTCCACAAGCAGCAGACCCAGGCTGAGCCCGAGCGGCATGTGTGGCACCGCCGGGAGAGTGATGAGAGTGGAGAGAGTGCCCCTGAAGAGGGGGGAGAGGGTGCCCGGGCCCCCCAACCCATCCCCCGCTCTGCCAGCTATCCCTGTGCTACACCCCGGCCTGGAGCACCTGAGACCACCGCCCTGCATGGGGCCTTCCAGAGGCGCTACGGGGGCATCACAGGTATCCGACCGGGAATACAGGAGCAAAGAGGTTTCAGGGAAGGATGGTTCTTTCAAAGAAGAAAGAGACCATCAGGATGGGGTCCAAGGAGATTGACCCTCCAAGTCATCCTCAGAGCCCTCCCATTGCGCCTTGTGTTCTGTCTCTCTCTAGATCCTGGCACAGTGCCCCGTGCTCCCTCTCACTTCCCCAGGCTGCCCCTGGGAGGATGGGCAGAAGACGGGCAGCCGGCGTCCAGACACCCAGAGCCAGTGCCAGAGGAGGGCTCAGAGGATGAACTCCCCCCTCAAGTGCACAAGGTAAAGGCTGAGAGGCCACTTCTGTTACCGGTGACTCCAGTGAAGACAGCCTCTCCTGTCGCCCTCTCTGCCATCCTGTTTTCTGCTCTCTTGGGGCTGGAGAGATGGCTCAGTGGCTAAGAACACTGGGGGCTCTTCCAGAGGACCCAGGTTCGATTTCCAGCACCCACGTGGTGGCTCACCACTGTCTGTAACCCCAGTCCCAAGAGGTCAGATGCCATCTTCTGGTCTTCACAGGTACCACACACATGTGATTCAGACTTAGATGCAGACAAAACACTCATATAGAAATACATTTTTAAGAAGCAAAAAACCACTTTCTTCCTCTTACTGCTCTGAAGTTCAAGGCTTACCTCCCCAGCTCCCAGCCTTTTCTTTCTTTTATTTCCAGACCCCTCGGGGCAAGAAGGGAGCTGGAGACTGTCTGTCTGCTACCGGTCTTTTCCTTGCTCCACAGGTATAGACAAGGCAGAAGCTGGTTCCCATGCCCCAGGATGGAGGCAACAGCTGCCCTGCCATCCCTTCTGCCTGCCGTCAGAGGGATTCTCTGAGTGCCGCCTGGCTCCACGTGTGTGGTGTTTTGTGTGTTCCTGCCTGGCCAAGGGAGGTGCCAACGCTGGGCTTGCCCTAGCCCAAGAAGAATGTGAGGCCTAGGGACTAGGGGCACACAAGAGTCTAGCCTCGTCCCCAGGACTCCCTTGGCTCAGTGTGGTGCTAGAAACGGGTCCCCAGCCCAGTCCCAGCACTGCCATCTTTGCATCCACCCCTGCAAGTCTCCAGAGGGCTTCCTACCACAGAAGCGCTGCCAAGCGGAAGAACCTGTGCCAACTGTGGGGTGGGGAGGCGGGGCCTGAACCCTCAATCCCTGCAGCCTAGTCCCCCATCTGGAATAGCTGCGCAGCTCAGGCTGTGGCCCTTACCTCCAGCCCTCCCCTCACCCAGTGCTGCAGCCCCCCTCCCGCTCCCTGCACATCACTGGCATGTGTGTGCTGCTGGTCCCTTCTGTTCACTTGCCCCCCTTCTGTTTGGCTTTGGCTTTTTGTTGGGGTGAGAGCCCTAGCTCCCAGCTCCCCTCACACTATCTTTTGACACTAAGATGGAAGGTTTCTAAGCTGCAGGAACAGGATGACAATTTACTACCCTCTTCAACTTTTAGGATGGGCACTTGGGAGTGCGAGGCCCTCCTGGCTGCATGTGTACTCCTACTATGTGCGCAGGGGGCTGACAGGGCAGGAATGTGACCTCAGTTACCTATACATCCCAGCAAGACCGCTCTGCCCTGTATCCCTCACTTACTCATGGAGGACGGAGGGATGATGGACTCACCCTAGCCTAGGGCTTCGACATTGCATGCTGGGATTCAGCTCCTACCCTTCTCCCACACTCCCTTCCCCAGTTCTGCTCCCCTGTGGGAGGTAAACTTATGCCGAAGGTGGCGGACTCTGCTGTCGCAGCCCACAGCAGACGGGGTGGGAACCCTGTACAGCTTGATAACCCTTAATAAAGAAGGGACTTTGAGCGGGTTGTGGCTTCTGTTTTTTCCACGCAGCAGCTGGGGTCTTAGGACTGTAAAGGAGGTCTGTCTGGGCGCCTCCGGGAATCAATGCCTGTGACACCACAGGATAGAGAGCCAGGACTCAGGGAAGGGCTGTTTAGTGTGTTTGGTAGCTCGCTAATGTGTGAAGCCCTGGGTTCGCTCCTTAGCACTATGACAGAGGGAACTGAAGCAGGTTCGAGACCCGCGAGGCTATGGTGTAATAGTTATTTAAAGGGCGAAGGTGATGGGAGGCAGAGTCAGACGGACACTTCGGTAGAGGTCAAAGTCTCCAGTCAGGTTCAGGTTAGATTTCCCGCCCTGAACACGTGACCCAGTCGGCTCTCAGCCCTATTTGTGTTCCTCACCCTTGGCCAATGGGAACCCTGGATAGATCTGGTGGGCGGGGCCGCTGCCGTAAAGGACACAACATTTTTGTGCGGCGGCTCCGGGCCTTAGGGTCCCAGCTGCTAGCGAGTGGGAACCGGCAAGCACGGCGTACGTGGCTTGCGTGAGTATGCGTGGTTAGCGGCGCGTGCGTGGAGAGAGTGGGCAGTGTAGCAGGTCCACGTGCGTCCCTTCCCGCGACCCCGGCGCCGTAGCTCCATGTTCCAGGACACCCTGGCATCTGCCGCCCTCTCGGAATGGCCAGCCCGACTCTTTGATTCTGCAGTGACCTCAAGTTCAGCCCGCAGCCACACATCGCCATGGTGACTGTCGGCAACTACTGCGAGGCCGAAGGGCCGGTGGGGCCGGCTTGGACTCAGAATGGCTTGAGTCCCTGCTTCTTCTTCACACTAGTGCCCTCGACACTCATGACTCTGGGGGTACTGGCCTTGGTGCTGGTTCTTCCCTGCAGGCGTCGGGAGGTGCCTGCTGGCCCCGAGGAACTGTCTTGGGCGGCCGGCCCTCGGGTGGCTCCCTATGTGCTGCAGCTGTTTCTGGCCACACTTCAGATGGTACTGCCCCTGGCCGGTCTGGCTGGTCGAGTGGGCACTGCTCAGGGGGTCCGCCTGCCAGGCTACCTACTGCTGGCTTCTGTGCTGGAGAGTCTGGCCAGTGCCTGTGGCTTGTGGCTGCTCGTGGTGGAACGGAGCCAGGCACGGCAGAGTCTGGCAATGGGCGTCTGGATGAAGTTCAGACATAGCTTGGGTCTCCTGCTCCTCTGGACGGTCGCATTTGCAGCCGAGAACTTGGCCCTAGTATCTTGGAACAGCCCGCAGTGGTGGTGGGCCAGGGCAGATCTGGGCCAGCAGGTAAGGGGCTTTATTGGGAGGAGACACACTGAGGTTTGATGGGAACTGCGTCTGGACCTACTGACTCCATGCTTTAGAAAAAAGAATGGGGTGCCTGGCGGTGGCTGCAAGCTGATAGCCAGCTGGTGGGGCAGCCCAGCATGGGGTGTGTCTGTGCTGAGTCACTCTGGGTTGTTTTTTTTTTTTTTTTTTCTAAACCTGTTGCTAGTCTCCTAACAAGCATCTGAGTGTTGTAAGAAGTAATACAATAAGGTTTGGGTCGTGGTTCACACCTGTTCTCTTCATTCTAGGTTCAATTTGGCCTGTGGGTCCTGCGTTATGTGACCTCTGGAGGGCTATTTATCTTGGGGCTCTGGGCCCCTGGACTTCGCCCCCAGTCTTATACCCTACATGTTCATGAAGAAGACCAAGATGTAGGAAGGAACCAGGTATACCAAAGGTGGTGGCACACTCCTTTAATAGAAAGGCAGGCAGATCTCTGTTGAGTTCAAAGCCAGCCTGGTGTACAAAGTGAGTTTCAGGACAGCCAGGGCTGTCACACAGAGAAAGCCTCCCTCTCAAACAAACAGACAAACAAACAAAACAAAAATAAATAAATAAAACAGAGGAACCAGGTATCCCTGATTTTCTCAGTCAAGACTGTATCTTTGTGCAGGACCCAGTACTTTGTGAACATTAAACATGTCTCTCCCACCAAACTACATTCCAAGCCTCTCTGAATGCTGGGATTTATTTTAATTTTATTCTGTGTCATCATCTCTGAATGAAATAGGTTCAGCAAGAAACAAATAGCTACCCCATAGGTGAGAAGGAGGTTTATTTCAAACTACCAAAGCTGTGTCTCAGAGAAAGCAGAGAAAGGCAGGGGGGGCTCCCTGGTTATACGTGACTGGGTACCTGGAACAAGGGAGTGTCTGCGATGGACTGAGAACAATGACCCTGACATGCTGTTAGGCTCATAGTCGTGGTAATGGAAGAACCACATGTTCCTTTTGGCAGAGATGGGGAGACTGACCCCTTTTTGCCAGTAGAAGTATATCTTCAAGCCTCTGGAGGAATGCTGACTTTTGTCTAAATACCAGACTTTGGGGAAAGGAATTTCTTGGGGGGCCTCCCCCCTCCCCCCATAATCCCATCTGAATCAGTTCTCATCCCAAAGTTCAGTTTGCGATCCAGTGGCTTTCTTAACTCTGAGAGGAATCACGTGTGAGCCTTGGATATCTGTGAGCTGTGATCCTGTATATTATTCCCTGCAGATACCTGGGCAAGTATACTTCTTTGTAAGCTTTCCTCCTGTGTGACATTTTCCTAGGGCCGCTCAACAGACACACGATCCACCTGGAGAGACCTTGGCCGGAAGCTTCGACTGCTGAGTAGCTACTTGTGGCCTCGGGGAAGTCCGTCACTTCAGCTGATTGTGCTCATCTGCCTGGGACTCATGGGGTTGGACCGAGCACTCAATGTGTTGGTCCCCATCTTCTATAGGGACATTGGTGAGGGGGTGGAAGGGTATGTTCGATTTAGTGGCTGGGTTGGCCCTTACCTAGGGAGGTTATGCCAAGATGGGAGGTAGGTGGTCAGAACCTGGAGCACTTTTGCCTTAAAGAATCCTGGTTGTTGAAGGTGTACCCTGATGCCTTTAATCCACAGTGAACTTACTGACGGCGAAGGCACCTTGGAGCTCCCTGGCCTGGACGGTTATCACCTATGTCTTCCTCAAGTTCCTCCAGGGGGGTGGCACTGGCAGTACAGGTATGAGGGACTCCATCTTCACCTTGGTTGGCATCAGTGTCTCCTGGGAACTCCCTCACTGCCTTGCTTCTGATAGTCCTTCTACAGACCCCCTGGGTGCTGAGACCTCTAGCATCTGGGTGTTGGGCTAATTTCCCTCAGCCCCCAGGACCTCAGAAAACTTCCCTGGCTTCCCCAGGTTTCGTGAGCAACCTGCGAACCTTCCTGTGGATCCGGGTGCAGCAGTTCACGTCCCGAGGTGTGGAGCTGCGTCTCTTCTCTCACCTGCATGAGCTCTCACTGCGCTGGCATCTGGGCCGGCGGACCGGGGAGGTGCTTCGGATTGTGGACCGGGGAACGTCCAGTGTCACAGGACTGCTCAGGTGCCACGGCAGTGGAAAGTGTATATGGGGGTGGGGGGCTGGGAAGACTCAGCTGACGCTGCTCTGCCCCTCCTACCTCGCTTTGTTTGGGTCTTCTTGGCAAACAGCTACACAATGAGTTTTAGCCTCTCTTGGACTACTTAAGATTCTAGCTCAAGAAACTAAAAATGGGGGCTAGAGAGAAGGCTCCACAGTTAAGAATACACTCTGCTTTTGCAGAGGATCTGAAGTCAGTTCCCAGCATCACTTGCCTCGGGCAGCCCACAGATACACCTGCTTGTCACTCTAACCCCAGGAGATTGGGACACTGCCTTCTGAGGCCCCTCCCACACCTACAAACATGTTCATAATTAGACAGGAAAAAAGTGGAATAGACCAAATCTTTTGAGTTCCATTTATTTCTCCAGAGTTTTCCTACTAGGCTTACTTAGTATGTTAAACTACTTATTTTGTGTTAAATCTCACAGATATAATATGGTACTGTGAACATCTTTTTAAACCAAAAGATTCCTTGACATAGGTTCTTTTTTTGAAATTGCCTTAACAAAAATCTCATGGGGATTAGGTTTTGCTTTTTGTGTTTTGAGACAGGGGTTCTCTGTGTAAAAGCCCTGCCTATCCTGGAACTCACTTTGTAGACCAGGCTTGCCCTGAACTCACAGAGATCCGTCTGTCTCTACCTCCCTTGTATATCACTACAACCAGCTGAGGTTCTTTTTCAACCATGTACAAAGATCTCTCTTACCTGTAATTGATAGAGATTAGTTTGTTGCTGTTACGGATTTTTTTTTTTTTTTTTTGAGACAGGGTTTCTCTGTGTAGTCCTGGCTGTCCTGGAACTCACTCTGTAGACCAGGCTGGCCTCGAACTCAGAAATCCGCTGCCTCTGCCTCCCAAGTGCTGGGATTACAGGCGTGTGCCACCACCGCCTGGCTTGCTGTTACGGATTTTTATCTTTTTGGTGCCTCTGTGTGTGTGTGTGTGTGTGTGTGTGTGTGTGTGTGTGTTGTGTCTGAAGACTGAACTACCTAGGACCTTGTATATGCTTGGCAAACGCTCCATCCATATCCTCAGCCCTTTATCTGGGCTAGCCTTAATCTCAAGAGGGCTGGGATTATAGCCATTGCCCCCCAGGCCTTCTTGGCCATCTACTTCTTGAGGGGTCTTTAGAGTCATTCTAGTCTGTTGTTGAAAATAAAACTAGGCTAAGGTGAGTCCCTGAGGAAGGATGCTGAGTTTCCACCGGCAAGCTGTTCTCTCCCTGACTTCCCTTCTAGCTACCTGGTGTTCAACATTATCCCCACCCTGGCTGACATCATCATTGGCATCATCTACTTCAGCATGTTCTTCAATGCCTGGTTTGGCCTCATTGTGTTCCTGTGCATGAGCCTTTACCTCAGTGAGTGCTGCCCGGGAGACCATCTCCCTGAACTGTGTAGGGTCTTCCTTGACCATGAGCCCTACGCCCACTTAGCCGGTTCTCCTTCTGTGGGCCAAGGATTGGTAGGCTAGACTAGCCTCTGTTCACTGCTGGTGTGATAGGAAGGCCTACTCTCCCTGTTAAGGTAAAACAGACAAAAGCCCAGGAAGGGCATGTATGACACATGCCCTCACGGTGTGACCTGTGTAGCACATAATGCATCTTTTCCTGTGCTCATCAAAAACATCTTCTCCATGAAATTTTGCCGGATTACAAAGCTATCTTGTACACACTTCCTTTCTTGGTGGATTTACAATTCTTTCTCCATGTCTGGGTCTTTGGTGCTAGCATAGGTTCAGTATGTGTGGTGCAGGGGGCAGCCATTGATATTTGGTCTCGGCTGTTGGGGATGATGTCTTGTTCTTTCCACTGCTGTCATCCTCCTGTAGTCCTGACTATTGCGGTCACTGAGTGGAGAGCCAAGTTCCGCCGTGAAATGAACACACAGGAAAATGCCACCCGGGCACGCGCAGTGGACTCTCTGCTAAACTTTGAAACGGTAACAGTGGCCCTGAGATGGCGGTAGGAAGCAAGGAGAGGTGGGGGGGGGGGGCATGGCGGGAGCGCCAAAATGATAAGAATCTGGAGGGGATATTAGAGATTGGGAAGAAGCAGAGGCAGGTGGATCTCTCTGAGTTCAAGCCCTAACCTGGCCAGCAGAGCCTGTTTCAGGCCAACCAGGCTACATAGCAAGACCCCCATCTCACACATTATTTTTTAATTATTATTAAAAGTAAATTTAGAAATTGGGATAAAGGGATCAGGACTCTGGAGAGAACAGTCCCTCAGTTGTGTACTGTGTGAATCCATCAGGTGAAGTACTACAACGCCGAGGGTTATGAAGTAGAACGCTACCGAGAGGCCATCCTCAAGTTTCAGGTGAGGACTTGGGAGCTGTCATTACCAGGCCTGAGGAGAGTGAGACCCAGGGCTTAGGCCTGGGCCTGGCACCTGCGTGGGGTTTGGTGGTGGTTGGCCTCCCAGGCCACGCCCTCCTCCTGATTTGTTAACCCCTAGGGTTTGGAGTGGAAGTCAACCGCTTCACTGGTTGTGCTGAATCAGACGCAGAACCTGGTGATTGGACTTGGGCTCCTTGCTGGCTCCTTGCTTTGTGCGTACTTCGTCAGTGAGCAGAAGCTGCAGGTGAGGCAGACTCATGAAAGGATGGGCAGTGGACAGAAGGGGGTCACGGGTGAGCCACTAGGTTGCTGGATGGCATGACAATGAAGTAACAGAGAGCTCGAGCGACCTGCTGGCTTCCTGTGACATATTTGCTTCTCCGGGTCTCTACAGGTCGGGGACTTTGTGCTTTTTGGCACTTACATCACCCAGCTGTACATGCCTCTCAATTGGTTTGGCACCTACTACAGGTAAGCTGATTCCTGTCCCTGCCCTGCTCAGGGAAGTCCTCACTCACTCCCCTTGCTAGTCCTCCCTCCCCTTTGCTAGTCCTCCCTCTCCCTTGCTAGTCCTCCCTCCCCTTTGCTAGTCCTCCCTCCCTTGCTAGTCCTCCCTCCCCCTTGCTGTCCTACCTCCCTTGGTAGTCCTCCTTCCCCCTTGCTAGTCCTCCCTCCCCCTTGCTAGTCCTCCTTCCCCTTGCTAGTCCTCCCTCCCCCTTGCTAGTCCTCCCTCCCCCTTGCTAGTCCTCCCTCCCCCTTGCTAGTCCTCCGTTCCTTGAGGGCCCACCCAGCCTTTGCTCTCCTTGCAGGATGATCCAGACTAACTTCATTGACATGGAGAACATGTTTGACTTGCTGAAAGAGGAGACAGAGGTGAGTAGGGGGAGGAACGAGAAGATGGAGTGAGTAGGGGGAGTGTGTCCAGAGGCTCCCAGGCCAGGGGTGGCAGCACTTGTTGGCTGTGCTCTCCAGGTGAAGGATGTCCCTGGTGCAGGGCCCCTTCGTTTTCATAAGGGCCGGATTGAGTTTGAAAATGTGCACTTCAGCTACACGGATGGGTGAGCACCCCCTTCCTGCCCGCTTTCTTTCCCTCTCATACACTGGCACACTGCCTTCCTGCTCTTCATCCTGCCCTGAGACCCAGCTTTGCAACCTACCACTGTGGGGTAGGGGACAGGGAGCCCGGACAGGAGAGGGTAAGGACCATCAGCTCTGGGGATGGAAATCCATCTACTACTGGGTGATCCAGTAGATCTACTACTAAATCCACCACCTTCGCTTACAGGCGGGAGACCTTACAAGATGTGTCCTTCACTGTGATGCCTGGGCAGACGGTGGCTCTGGTAAGAGGAGTCCTAGCTACTG
Source organism: Apodemus sylvaticus (assembly GCF_947179515.1). Taxonomy (NCBI): domain Eukaryota; kingdom Metazoa; phylum Chordata; class Mammalia; order Rodentia; family Muridae; genus Apodemus; species Apodemus sylvaticus. The sequence goes on from NC_067480.1 coordinate 38,014,133, forward strand.
GGCCGCCATTCCTGCCATTCCTTGAGTTTCTCGCATGTGTTCCCTATGATGGCTCCTCACGGTCCGGGCTAGGTGTCCAGCGCCTGGTAATAACCGGCCACAGGACTGAATGTAGCAGCCCTCCTGGATGTTGGTGGCCCCTTAAAGAGAGAGCCTTAAAAGCCAGAGGGAAGTCCTGAGAATTTCCTTCCCATGTTTCCAATGCAACAGGTAGGCCCATCTGGGGCAGGAAAGAGCACAGTTTTGCGCCTGCTGTTTCGCTTCTATGACATCAACTCTGGCTGCATCCGAATAGATGGACAGGACATTTCACAGGTAAGGTTGCTGCGGAGAAGACTGTAATTTAGTGGTCTGTGGAAGAACAGCAAGGGGGTGGGCATCCCTGAGATACCAGCCTTGCAAAAACACTAGGGACTTGCATGGTTTGATGGTGTGCGTCTGTAATCTCAGCATGGAGGATATAGCAAGATCAAGGCCTGCCAGAGCTACAAAGGAGTTCCAGGCCAACCAGAGTCACTAGCCAGACCCGGTCTCTAAATAACTGGGGAAAGGGAGAGGTTGGAGCTATAGCATACTGACCTAGCCTAAGGCCCTCAGGCTTACTTCCTAGCACCTCTAAATGTTTAAAAATGTGGGTCTTCTTAGTACCGTGTGACCCACAGTCACCCAGGAAAGCAATCAGGTACCATGTGAAGTATGCTTTTCTGTGAAGCAGGCAGAAGCCATGTTTTCTGTTCATGAATGGGGATGATTTAAAGTGATTGCATGATTTGCCCACCCAGCTAAGATTTGTGGTGGCCATGGTCGGAATCTTACCCCAGGCTGTTTATTCCTGGGGCTTTCTGGAATCCTGGAGGGGTCTCACAGGACAGGACATGTTTGGTCTTTCGGTCTCAGGTGACCCAGATCTCTCTCCGGTCTCACATTGGAGTTGTACCCCAGGACACTGTCCTCTTCAACGACACCATTGCCAACAATATCCGCTATGGTCGTGTCACCGCTGGGGACAGTGAGGTAGAGGCTGCTGCTCAGGCCGCAGGCATTCACGATGCCATCTTGTCTTTCCCTGAAGGTAAGGTCTTCCTCCCTACCCAGTGATACCCTGTCTCTCTCTCAAATTCAGTTCTACCCCTTCCTTGCCCACCTGGCTCCAGAAAACAAGCTTATCTAACATGTGACATGAGAGGTATTTAATATCCACAGGGTATGAGACACGGGTCGGGGAGCGGGGTCTGAAACTGAGTGGTGGCGAGAAGCAGCGCGTGGCCATCGCCCGCACCATCCTTAAGGCTCCTGACATCATTCTGCTGGATGAGGTGAGGCCCCAGAGCGTGCCTGCTAGGCTCCCACCTCTGCCTGGTTCCTGAGCAGTTCCCTACCTCGAGACAGCCATCGTCACCAAAACCCTCCATAAGCCATGAGCCCAACCTCTCCTCTAGCAGCCTGCATCCTCCCTTCCTTGGAACCTCTGGGTAGCAAGAGCATTTCACCCAAGCTCTTTCTGTAGGCAACATCAGCACTGGATACATCCAATGAGAGAGCCATCCAGGCCTCTCTGGCCAAAGTCTGCACCAACCGCACCACCATCGTAGTAGCACACAGGTACAGAGCTACAGGGCTGACGTGGCTGGCAGTGTGGAGCACTTTGGATGCAGGTAGTAAGTAACTGATGTCTGACCTCGCAGGCTCTCAACTGTGGTCAATGCTGACCAGATTCTTGTCATCAAAGACGGCTGCATCATAGAGAGAGGAAGGTGAGCCGGGAAGGATGAGCAGGGCGGAAGCTCCCAAAGGGTGTCTCCTCTGTTCTCTCTTGAGATTGGGGTGAAACCAGTGAGTGGGACTTACCCTTGTTTTATCATCCCAGGCATGAAGCCCTGCTATCCCGAGGTGGTGTTTATGCTGAGATGTGGCAACTGCAGCAGCAAGGACAAGAAACTGTCCCTGAAGAATCTAAACCTCAGGACACAGCGCAGTAATAAAAGGGACCGCTTTTCTCCCCGCAGCTAACTCAGGAGAAGATATGTCCCCTCCTTGCCTTCATTTCATCCTGGTGTAGGAGTTCGGTGCTAGCTATTGTAAGGGAAAGGGACCTTCCAGAAGGCATCGTAAGGAAATAAATGGCCTGTGCAAGGGCAGCTGGCGGCTGTGGTTTGGTTGTGTGGGTACTGCAAGGGCCACTACCCTTGAGCTGAATGAACATTCCCAAAAAAGAAACGGAGCACTCAGACATCTTACTGATTGCCAGTCTTTACTCTTCCCAGCCCTCTCCCTGTCCACCACATGTGGCAGCCCAGGGACGCGGGTGACATGATGAAAGAGGCTGTGGGGATCCAGTCTGGTTAGCACCTACCAAGGCCCAACCCGAGAGCGCTTCCCGGCCGCCCGCTTCCTTCCTTCCGCAGCAGCAGAGTGAGCTTGGCTGCTTCCTCTCCAGGCTCCATGGAGCACCTCCGTGTCACTGCTGCTTGTCGCTGTGACCCAGGCTTTTCTGTGCTTCCTTTCCCTGTGTACCCTGGAGATGTGAGGGCCACAGTCCTTGGGTGAGCCTCCCTCCCCAAGCCCAGGACCCTAGCACAGGCTGCAGTTGGACGGCTTCAAGCTACGACTCTGCGCCTGGAGCAAGGAGAGGAGAAGGAGGAGACAGGGTGTGAAGTCAAAGAGCAGGAGAGGACTGGCTTCATTTCAGGGCTCGGCTGGAGCTGGAGCCACTGGAAGGAAGCACAAGGATAATCCCCACGGCGAAACTATCCACAACTGGGCAGGACCAACTCTAACTTCTCACCCTCCAACACAGGACCCAGTTCACACCTCCTCATACCTGCTGCTGCTGGTATTCTGCCTCACTGGCTGACAGTGCCTGTGCTAACGCCAAGTCTTCTTCCTCCTGAGAACTGGAAAGGAAGAGCTTAAGTCAGTGACAGTAACATCTAAAAATCTGAGGATTTCATCTGTTCAGTATCATGGTACTGAGAATTTTTGAGTGTGACCTCCATCTTTATTTTCTATAAATCAACATAGTATTTATCAGCATTACTGCCACTGGTTTGGCCTTTGGGGATATACAGTTCATCTAATTTTTTTTTTTTTTTTTTTTTTTTTTTGGATTTGGTTTTTTCGAGACAGGGTTTCTCAGTTTCATTGTATAGCCCTGGCAGTCCTGGAACTCAACTCTGTAGAGCAGGCTGGCCTCGAACTCAGAAATCCTCCTGCCTCTGCCTCCCAGAGTGCTGGGATTACAGGCATGCGCCACCACCGCCCAGCTCACTTCATCTAATTTTGAAATCAAGTTTTTAGCTATAGTAGTGGGTTGGCATGGTTCCACTTCAATTTTTCCAAACAGATTTTGTCCTCATTCAGAGCAGGTACCTCGGGACCTGGGGTTTAGCCTCTGCAAGGGACAGTTCCAGGGCACGCTGCAGGGCCTCGTCCTCACTCTGCAAAGGGAGACAAAACAGAAAGACTAGTTTCCTCGGCCTTTACTCTGTGTGGATTTACTTCTGTCTATCCAACCTTTTCCCCCAACTTACCAAGCCATTCTGCAAAGCAATAACAGGAGGGGCTGTCCTGGGTGTAATCTGGGATGTGGCTCTACAGGGGGACATTAAAGCAGGCTGTGGTCAGAGATGTGAAGGGGTTAAAATGGGGAGAGGAGAAACGGGTAGGCCTACCTGCTAGGGGAGGATGACGAAGGCAGGGTCCGACTTGGACTGGGGACAGTGCTTGGAGAAGCCAGACCTTGTGCTCTGGAGATAGCAGCAAGCCTGAAGGGAAGAAATCCATTTTAAAAAACCTCTCAGGCTAGGCTTTGAATGTCAAGAGGGTTGTCTGTAATTTCAGCTACCTGAGAGGTTCAGACAGGAAAACTGAAAACTGTACAGGGCAGAGTGAGTTCAATGACAGCCTGGGCAACTTTGTGGAATCCTGTTTCCAAGAAATAAAAGGAGCCAGAAGTAATGTATGCTGTAATTTCAGCCCTGGAGGATCTGAGGCAGAGGGACTGCCACAAGTTTGAAGCTAGCCTGAGCTAAGAAGTGAAACCTCTCAAAACAACAAAAATGGGCCAAGGCAGTAGCTCGGTGGTAGAGTGCTTGCCTGCCTTCAATCCACAGTACTGTGGGCAAAAGGAGGCAAAAAGCATAAAGACTCCCTTGGTCAAGGCAGACATGGCTGAAGAAAAACAAGTAGGATATTTGGTGTTAATTACCCTGCCCGGCTGGTCTGATGACCTTCCCCAGAGCAATCATGGTCTAGTGGGTGACGGTGCTTGATGCAGAAGTTTCGGCCACAGCGGTCACAAGTCAGTTTCATCATCTCCCGCTGCCGGCAGCCAGGGCGTTCGCACTTATTGGTGAAGATCTGAGATGAAACAAGGTTTGTTATTTATGAACCTTTCTCTCCTCTAGACCCATGGAGCTAGAGCTAGCCTTTCAGGCTTGCAGGTGTCAATATACCAGCTGGGTTGCCTGACTAACCCTTCCATTAGTTATTTACCTTGCGTTTTTGCTGTGCTGGATCTGAGCGACAGTCTCTGTCAATATGCTCTCCCACAGCCCGGTCAGGAGGCTCCCCTCTGGCCACCGGCACAGGCACATTACAGAGGGGGCACACAGGTACTTGGATATCCTAAAATCAAGGGTCAGGAGTCAGTCTGAGAGCCAACCAGTCTCTTAAAGAACCTGAATATTCCACTCACAAATACACAAATAGAAAACAAAGTTTCCCAGTACCGGGCTTAGAAACACAATAACTAAGAGGAGAAAACTTAACTTAGACAGATTCCTGAAAGCATCTGCACCGGCTCTTCTCTCCATACAACCACACCCTGCCACCCTCACTATCGCCTCCTCACCTTTTGGTATGCTGATCCACAGTGATGCTGGGCGTAGGCCACATGGTCTGCACAGAAGATGCCCGAGCAGGCATCGCACTTGAGTGGCAAAAAATCTACAGAGAATGGGTCAGATTACTGGTTCAGAGGGAACCTAGGTGTCCTTTCCTCTAGCTTAAAGCTGCTGCTCCAGTAGGAAAAACTCCGCCCAATTTGCAACACACTGCACCCCTTCACGACCAATTTGGCCACGCCTTCTAGTCTCCGCCCACAACTACGAGCCCCGCCCTCCTGGCCTTTCCAGCTCCAGTGCCCACCCTCCCTGCCCTACCTGCAGTCCCCTGCCCCAGCCGTCCGGCCCCGCCTCCCGCGTGCTCCGCCCCTCACCCAAGCGCTGACAGCTCGGCTCGGAACAGTGAGCCCCGAGGTCCGGAAACTCCATCGCCTGGCCGTGCCGGGCCTGCTGCGGGGAAGAAGCGAGAGCTGAGCGTGCCAAGGAATCCTGCTCCCGGCCGGGTCCGCAACACAGCAACTCCGGGGGCTCCCCGCCCCGCCTCTTCCTCTCCCCCCCGCCCAGCACAGGTTACCGAAGCCGGGGCGCTTGCCGGCCCGCAGCCCCTACTCCTCCTCCGGAGGGCGCGCGCGCACTGACGTCATCACGTTGGGCGGGTCCATCGCGGGCAACAGTAGATTGCAGGCGGAGCGTCCCAGAAGAGTTGAGCCACGCCTGGGAGCCGGTTTAAAGCTTAGAAGAGTTTTTTTTAGAACCAACCAGTGAAGGCAAAGGTGGACCTATCGGTAGACAAGGGTGGTTTGGAAGCAGTTCGGTCTTTGGCCTGCTTCGTTACTTTTCTCTAGCCATTTCTCAAGGCCGAGGCTGCCTCTTTTCTGTAATATGTGAGTTTCTGTGTGTCTCTGTGGTGCAGATTCCTCTCCAGGCTTTAGCGTTGATGTTCACCCTCTAAGACATCCCTGGCCCTTGTCAGAATGACCTGAGCACATCTACTCTGTCATCTCCTCTCCTCCATTCTAGTTTACACGTCACCTCCTTTTTTTTAAAAATGTCACCTCGAAATCAGATAGATGTTTACCAACCTGGCACAGTGGTCTACATATCGAATTCTAGGATAGCCAAGACTACATAAAGACACCTAGTCTGGGGGGGGGGGGGGAAGAAAGAGAGAAATAATTATCTGTCCCCAGTTTTTTCCTAGAGAACTGCGAGTTGTCTCCCCAAGTAAAAGCGTCTGCCACACAAAGGGGACTACTTGAGAGAGAAGAAAAGGAGAGAAGAAAACCCAGGAGAACTGCACTCCCCTCCCCCCCCCAGTGATAATAATTAAAATGTATCGACGAGTCAAGCACCAGGTTTCATATTGGGTCCAAGCACATAATACCTAGAAGACAGCAGCCTCAGATGTGACACTTTATCACCTACAGAGCTAGTTTAAACAGATTCCTGGATCCTGGGACTTCTGATTCAGTGGGAAGCTCCCGAAGGAATGTTAACACAGATTTCTTGTATGTCTCAACTTGAAAAACATTAGTGCAGCATATTCTCAGTGTTTCTGAAAATTTTTTAAAAGATTTGTTTATTTAATGTATATGAGTACACTAGCTGTCTTCAGACATACCAGAAGAGGACATTAGATCCCATTACAGATGGTTGGGAGCCACCATCTGGTTGCTGGGAACTGAACTCAGGACCTCTGGAAGAGCAGTCAATGCTCTTAACCACTGAGCCATCATCACTCCAGCCCTGGTTGGTTGGTTTTATTTGTTTGTATTGCTTTGTTTCTCTATGTAGTCCTGGCTGTCTTGAAACTTAATCTGTAGCCTAGGCTGGTATCAAACTCAGAGATCCACCTGCCTCTGCCTCTGGCTGCCAAGTGCACGGATTAAAGGAGTGCACCACCATTGCCTGGCCATATTTCTTTCGAGAAAGCCTCTTCTCTAAGTTGCCCAGACTGATCTCAACTTTATGGTCCTCCCCTACCCTGACCCCCCCCCCCCCCACATACACACACAGGTCTCAGCCTGGTGAGCAGCTGGGATTGTAGACACTGACCAACTAGAGCCAGTCTTTTAAAGTAGATGGTTTTGTTAATGTTGCTGTTGTTTTATGGTGGCACATAATCCCAGCATTTGGGAGGCAACGGCAGGCAGGGTGGATCTCTGAGATTGATGCTAACCTGGTATGCGGAGCTAGTTAGAACCCCTGTCTCAAAAGAAAAAAAATAGATTAGATAGATAGACAATAAGGCATTAAAAAATTGAAACCATGTTTTTCCAAGTGTGGTGACCTATGATCCCAGCACTGGAGCAGGAAGATAACTAGTTTGAAGCCATTAGGACTACATAGTGAGACCTATCTCCCCCCCCCCCAAAAAAAAAAGAAAAGAAAAAGAAAAAGGAAAAGGAAAAAAGAAAGAGAAGAAAAGGCAGGCCTCTAGAGTTCCCGTTAACTTTAAACACATTTTTAAGCCTGTATGTAATATCCAATATGCATATGCCTGTGTTCTCAGGCACACACACTCAGGCACAGAGTTAAGACTCGCCCTTAGGCTTTGAAGTGCTTGTTCATGCTGTTGCTCTGTTTTACATTTCTCTTCATCCCACTGAGATGGTTAATTTTATGTCATCTTGACATAAACTACAGTCATATATATGACTGGAAGACTTCAATTGAGAAAATGCCTCCCTAAGATCTGGGGTGATAGGGCAGGGCCCAGCCCATGGTAAACGATACCATTTACCATTCCTGGGCTGGTGGTCCTCGCTGCTGTAAGAAAGCAGGCTGCACCATGATGAGCAAACCAGTGAGCAGCACCTCACTGTGACCTCTGTCTGCAGCAGCTCAGCTCTTGACCCTAGGTTCCCGCTCCACTTGAGTTCTTGCCCTCACCACTTTTGACTAGATGGAATTGTGAGTGAAATAAACCCTTTCCTCCACAAGTTGCTTTTGGTCATGGTATTTCATCACAGTAATGGTACCATCCCTTTAATAGTTTGCAATCAACCATGGGGTCTGGGGAGGATAACTTCTGTAAGCCAATTAAACTACCCTCATTCCCCCTGAACATCGCATGTGTAAAATAAAATAAAATAAAATAAAATAAAATAAAATAAAATAAACTTTAAAAAAGACAAACATGCTAACCCCCTTCTTTTTAAAAGATGCCACTAGTAACTTTTCTAATTCCTCTTAGAAAGTATAAATGTTGTTATAGTGTGGGTGACTGACAACCCCCTACTGATAAAAATGGTCTACTCTGCACAAACTGATAAGGCCACTCCTATGTAGCCCTGAAGAGGCTTTAACTCCAAATGCATTGTGGGGCTTCCTTTGAATATTAATCAATTGACTTTATAACCTAGTGACTTTAACACTTATTTCCAGAAAAGGTTGAGAATTTTTGTATTCCTAATTGATGATCCAAATGTTAAAGTGTAGATGTGGGTTTTTTTTTTTGTTTTGATTTTTGTTTTGTTTTGTTTTTTGAGATAGGGTCTTATTGTAGCCCAGCTACCTTTGAGCTCTCTATGTGTAGCCAACAATGACCTTGAACTCCTGAGCTGCCTCTGCCTCCCCAGTGTTGGGATTACAGGCACCAGCGTGCCCAGTTTTAGGCAGTACAGAGGAGTAGGAGTGATTTAGAGCTTTAACCTTGCTGGTTAGTTTTCCTACAGACTACCTCACTGTAACCCTGGCAAGCCTGGAACTTACCATGTAGGACTGTTCAAGACCTACCTGTTCTTGAACTCATAGAGATCTACCCTCCTCTGTCTCTGAAATGGTAGGGTTCAAGAAGAGCACCCCTTTTTCAGCTCATTCTTATTTGTTTTCTTTGTTTGGAATAGCTGTGTTATGAAGCCCAGACTAGTCTTAGATTTGTGCCTCAGGTGCTGGGATTATAGGCTTTGGCTACCATACCCAGCTCTGATTATGCGTGTAGATGAGAAATTGTTTCTGTTTTGGAATTACTTGTGACATCCATAACTCAGCCTTTTGTTTTGTTTTGTTTTTTGTTTTTTGGATTTTGATTTTTTTGAGACAGGGTTTCTCTGTAGAGCCCTGGCTGTCCTGGAACTCACCCTGTAGACCAGGCTGGCTTTGAACTCAGAAATCCACCTGCCTCTGCCTCCCAGAGTGCTGGGATTACAGGTGTGCGCCACCACCACCTGGCTCATCACTCAGCCTTTTAAACAAATCAACAAACAAAACAGCGAGTGAACAAGCCAATTCCCTGAAGATGGCAGAAACAATAGGCAGGAAATGTCGAAGTCAATGGTAAAGGTAGAAGTGAATAAATGTCCTTGTTAGTAAGACTGTGTATTTTGCAACCCCAACTCTCTTTTAGATAAAGCTGTTATGGTAGCTTATCTTAATAAAAATGAGCATTTGCCAAGTCAGAATTCTTTTCTGGCTTGCTGGCTACATCATGGTGGTTTTGATGGGAGCTGTAGAACAGTTGCTAAGCTCTGAAAGTGAACACCCAGTATCTGAAAAGGCTCCCGTATAATGTGCTGTATTAATATCCATTGTCTAGGGCTAAGAATATCAGTCAGTAATGGCCTACCTGTCAAGCATAAGTCAGGTCTTGGATTTGAGCCCCACCATCACCAGTATATACATAGTATGTATGCATATTCAGTTCATGGAATTAATTTTCTTTGTAAATGATTTGTTTATGCACTCATTAATTTATTTAGGATTGAACCTAGACCTTGGGCATGCTAAGCATACCCTCCACCACTGAGATGTATCCCTAACCCACTTAATTTTGTTTGTTTTCTTTTTTTTGAGACAGGGATTCTCTGTGTAGCCCTGGCTGTCCTGGAATTCACTCTGTAGACCAGGCTGTCCTCCAACTCAAGAGATACAACTTCCTGTGCTTTCTGAATTCTGGGATTAAAGGTGTGTGCCATCACTGCCTGGCCCTAGCCACTTAATTTAACAAGTGAACTTAACTTATTATGTCCAAGTGAAACTATAACCAGATGGTTTCAGGAGCTCTAGTTTTTGTTTTCCATACTATGCTCATTGGTTTTAGAATTGTAGGCTTCCAGTTAGAGGAGCAGATGAAGCAAAAATGATCACTATATCGTCCCTCATTCCCACTCTGTGAATGACTAAAGGGTTTGAGAACTCAGAGGGGAGGAGAGATGGAGGAAGAGAGAGAGAGAGAGAGAGAGAGAGAGAGAGAGAGAGAGATTTGCGGGAGGGGGGATCCTTTCTTGAGCATGAATCCAAATGGTTTGATGGCTTCCGTTTGATGTTTATCATGTTGGAGAGAGATGGAAGAATGCCTTACCCATGCTGAGGAAGCCTTTTGCCACTGAGGTACACATTAGGCCTCCGCCTAGAGTATTGTAAAATGTTGTTTGTTATTGAGGCAGGGTTTCTTTGTGTAGTCCTGGCTGTCCTGGAACTCACTCTATAGACCAGGCTGGCCTCAAACTCCCAAGTACTGGATTAAAGGCATGGGCCACCACCTGACAATTATTTAAATTTCCATAATGTATTTACCTCAATAAGATAGGCTTACACTCTCAACAGTATCTTCTTAGATACTGTTTTCCCTGCTGACCTGTTACACCCATGCAGCTACTGTTACTCATTATCACTGTCTGCTACCATGTCCCTTAGTTTCAGAGAGAAGGCGGGGCAAACCAGTCTCAGTTCTCCCAACACATAGTCCGGATGGAGTTTCCTTGGTTCCCAAATAAAGAAGAATGCTGAAGGAAATCTAAGAATGATTTGCAACTTACCTGGTTGTTTCAGGAGATATCAATTATCAATTAAGCAGTGCTAAGTCATGCCTTTTATAGATCAACAAAGCATACCTGAACCTGCTAAACGACTTTGTCCAACAGCAGTGTTAGCCACACTAACTAGCCATAACTTCGTGGCATAGCAGACATTAGCGCCACTAAAAGTTAGCATGTGCAGTCATGGCCAGATATCTCTAATTTCATCTTCAGTGGGCTTAAAGCAGACAAGGTCAAAGCGAGAATTACCAGCAAGATTGTCTTGGTCCCAATTATACTTAAGCTGAAACCAAGAGGGATTAAGTTACTTGTTTAAAAAATCTGAACCCAGATTTTTTTTTTTTTTTTTATTTTCAAGACATGGTTTCTCTGTTTAGCTCTGGCTGTCCTGGAACTTGTTCTGTAGATCAGGCTGGCCTCAAACTCAGAGGTTGGATTGCCTCTGCCTCTTGAGTGCTGGGACTAGAAGCATGTACCACCACACCAGGCTGAACCCATTTACGTTGTCTTTGGTTCTGTAGTCTTTTATTTTGCTTTTGTTTTATTTTTGAGACAGGGTCCTGACTATGTAACCTGTCTGTCCTGGAATTAGCTATGTAGACTAGGCTAGCCTCTAACAAAGATCTGTCTGCTTTTGCCTCCCAAATGCTGGGCTTAAAGGCATGTGCCACCAAACTCAGCACCTATTCTGTATATTGTACAACACCACCTCCCATAAATCTACTCTATCATGTCCTTAACAACTGAAAAATTGAGTTGTCTAAACCTTGTAATCTTCCTGCTTCAACGTTCTGAGTGCTGAGATTACAGGCATGTAGCACATTGTTTTGGTTCATAATTCTTTTTTTTTTTTTTTTTTTGGATTTGGTTTTTTTCGAGACAGGGTTTCTCTGTAGAGCCCTGGCTGTCCTGGAACTCACTCTGTAGACCAGGCTGGCCTCAAACTCAGAAATCCGCCTGCCTCTGCCTCCCAGAGTGCTGGGATCACAGGTTTGCGCCACCACTGCCCTGCTGGTTCACAATTCTAATTCAAGGCAAGGGACCCACATTTGATAAGAACCTCCTAGACTGCAAGAGTCAGAAAATCTGGAGAGGCTTAGCCACACAGGATTTTGTAACAGAACCAATCTTGAGATAATTCATTACAGCCCCATTGATCTCTTAAAATCCTACTTGACCACTATTAATATTTCATAAGGAGATTAGATTTATTCTTTTTCTTATAGTGTGATAGCTAGGAATCCTCCAAGCTAATACTCTTTAGTGGGGATTGACTCTCAATATAAATTTCAGAATGGATAACCATATATAAATCATAGCAAAGTCTTGTTGAAGGAACAGTTAGGTGCTCAGACTCCTTCCTAATCTGGACAGTCATGTGGTTGCACTCTTGTACCCTGAGAAAAGGCAGGAGGACTTTATTCTCTGTAAATTAGAGGGACCTTCTGCTGAGTGAGTGTAGGCGGGAGGAGACACCACAGCCAGTCTTTTCTCCTGGACCCAGGCCAGCGCACCAGACTGGATACTACAAGTTGTTTTTCCATGGACCTAAACAGATTTAAAGATTAATGGATCTTGATACTAGGGGTCTCCAATAAACGTTGACCTTGGGGCCTGAAGAGATAGCTCGGCAGTTAAAAGTACTTAGTGCTCTTCTTCCGGAGAACCCAAGTTTGGTTCCCAGCACCCATATTGGTCAGCTCAGAAAGGCCTGCAACTCAACTTCCAGAGGATCTTCCAGGTCAGAGGAATCTGACCTCCACAGATTCCTGCCTGCATGTGGTGCACGTATATAACCCAGGTGCACACACAGTCATACAAATTAGAATTTAAAACAAAGAACAGACTCGGAAGGAAGGCTAAGGACACTTTTATTTGCATTTCAGAGAGAAACAACAGGCAGGCAAGCTATAAACCTTGACCTCTGCCCAGAAGCCCGAGATAGAAAAGAGTTATACCTTCTATAATGGAGGATAGAAAAGAGTTATACCTTCTATAATGGAGGTTGGCAAGTAGCCCATGGTAGAAGGGATGGTGGCTTCAGAGAAAGAAAAAACCAACAGCCTTTGGGAAGGATGCCTAGGCTTTGGTCAGTAACTGAAATAAAAAGAGATAATTACTATCCTCATAGTCTCAGCATGTGTTCAGGTGTATTAGCCTTCCTGTGGGGTGGGCTCCTGGCCAGTTGAGTGACAGGCACAGTTGGGTTAACTCTTAAGTAAAGAATCAATAGTATGTAATGTTCTAACCCTTGGCACACATCAGAATGCCATGTCTCCACCCAGGCTAGAGATTTTCCATTCTTCTGACTGGAGCGGTGAAGCTGACTTTCCCGTTTCTAGTGTTACCGTGAAATGGAGCCCAAAGCCCACCATGAGCCCACCAAAGCCCTCCTCCTCAATGGCCTCCCACCCATCCTCGCTCCCTATTTCTCTCTAGCCCCCCATTCCTGGAGACAAGGTCTCCTGCCTTCAGATGTTTTGTGGTGCTGAGGATGACTTTGAACTTCTAATCCTCCTGCCTCTGTTTCCCAAGTGCTAAGATTATGGATGGGGGAACGCTGCACCCACTTTATATTTCTGTTGTTTTTTAAAAATTTTTTCTTAAGTTTATGTTATAGCCATTCATCTGAATTTCTCATTTCTGTGATCATATTTTTCATATAAGAACTTTCTTTTCTGCTTATCTTTATTTTTAGTTTCTTGCTCCTGTGTGTTAGGTTTTTAAAACTCTGCTGTCTGAGAATATTGTATCAATCAGAAATATATAATTATCAGTATAGCTTTTGTGCTAGGTCCTTCCTCAGTGTGACAAAATACCTGAAAGAAACAGCTTCGAGTGGAGAGCTTCCCTTGGCTCATGGCTGTTTAGGTTTGAGTCCACAGTCCCTCTCCCCTCGCTCGTTTTAAGGCAGCGCATCAAGGTGAAGGAGACCTGAGTAAGCAAAGCTGCTCATCTCTTGCCAGGTGGAAGCAGAGAGGAGAGAGGAGGGGTCTGGGGCGAGAGCATATACTGTCCAAGGCACCTCAGGGACATGGTCCTCCAACTCAGTTCCGCCCCAACAGCCACTGAGCTATGGCGTCATCCATGGATTAACCTAGTCATAAAGTAAGCACCCTTAATCCTCTTCCGACCAGAAGCTGAGGACTCAGCACACTGGTCTCTCTCTGACTCTCTGTCTCTGTCTCTCTCTCTCTTGTGTGTGTGTGTGTGTGTGTGTGTATTGGAGAGGATATTGGAGAAGTGAACATGAGCCACGGTAAATAGTATACCTGAATTAAAATGTCGTAATGAGCCAGATGGTAGAGGAATACTCCTTTAATCTCAGGCCCTGGGAAGCAGAGGCAGGTATGTCTGTGAGTTTGAGTCTAATCTGATCTACGGAGTAAGTTCTAGGACAGCCAGGGCTACACAGAGGAAACCCTGTATTCAAAAACAAAAACAAAAAAGTTATATGAAACAGATTATCTGGTATGATGATGATTTAAAACAAAACTATATTGTAGATATCATCTTTCCTTTTTCTTTATTTTTTTTTTCAAGACAGGGTTTCTCTGTATAGCCTTGGCTGTCCTGGAACTCACTCTGTAGACCATGCTGGCCTCGAACTCAGAAATCTGCCTGTCTCTGCCTCCCAAGTGCTGGGATTAAAGACATGCGCTACCACCACCCAGCTTTGTTTTATTTTTTGAGACAAGGTTTTCTTAGATGGCCTGCTTCTGCTTCCTGAATGCTAGGATTAAAGACATGTGACACCACGATCCAGCCTAACATTTTTCTAAAAAGAAAACCAAAAACCAAAAACCAAAACAACAAAAAAATGGATAAGTCATGAGACTTTGTAAGGGTCTCCAGAACCAATTCCTAAAAGTTGTCCTCTGCCCTCCATACCTGTACCGCAGCAGTGTGTACCTATTTTACACACACATTAAAATTAAAAACAGCAAGTCAGAAGGCAGAGGCAAGTGGATGTCTGAGTTTGAGGCCAGCCTGGTCTACAGAGCTAGTTCTAGGACAGCCAAGGCTACACAGAAAAACCCTTCCCCAAACCAAAACAACAACAACAAAAGCCCACCCCCACAACAACAAAAAAAATCCAAGTTGGAACTATTCCGCCAGGGCCCACATCCAAGTGCCAGTGGGTACCAGGTGCTACAGATGGACAGACAGCGAGAACACGCATGGTGAGCTTTGCTGGCGTCCCCATGCTTGCTTTCTTATCTTTACAGTGAGAAACACGGTTACCTGGCTTGATGCTAGGTGTCCTTTTGGTTTTTTGGATTTTTTTTTTTTCCAAGACAGGGTTTCTCTATATAGCCCTGGCTGTCCTGGAACTCACTCGAACTCAGAAATCCTCCATTACTCATTCTTAAACAAAATGTTCATCATTTACTTTGTAATGTTTTATTATTATCCTCATTCTTAGCTGTACGTATGTGAGTGCCAGTGTATACACGCCATGGCCACATGGGGGTTAGAGGACAAGTTTTGCAGTTGGTTCCTTCAGTCTTTGAAATAAAGAGTTTCTCTTGTTTCTGCTGTGATCCTTACTCCAGGCTAGCCTGCCTGCAGGTTTCTGTGATTCTCATGTTCTTGTCCCTGGTCACACTGTAGGGATTCTGGAACGAGAGATGTACCCACCATACCCACCTTTTTTTTTTTTTATGGGTTCCAGGGATTAAACTCATTTTGTCAGGCTTGGGCAGACCAATTAATTTTTTCTACAACACATTAACCTGCCAAACTACCTCACCAACTCAATGTTTCTCATTTTACAAAGTAGCTGGAAGCCTGGAATGGCCACACTTACTTTTAATCCTAGCATTTGGAAGGCAGAGACAAGCAGATCTACTTTGTCTACACTGAAAGTTCTAGACCAGCCAAAGCTACACAGTAAGACCCTGTCTCCAAAAATTTTTTTTCTAAAGTGTCACATACCCATGATTCCAGCATTTTGTAGGTAGAAACATGAAGACTAGGACATTCAAAGTCATTCTTGACTACATATAAGTTTAAGGCCAGCCTGGAATACTTGTAACAATGTTTCAACCCCAGCACCAAAAAGTATCTACTGTTACACCTGGTATCACAGCCCCAGATGACCTAGAACTCACTATGTTGGACAGGTTGGTTCCAAATTCGTGTTGGTCCTCTTCTGTGTGTCCCAAGTGCTGGGATCACAGGTGTGTACTCTTGCAGTTGGCTGGGGATTAAATTTAACATAGAAATTTTGAGGGATGCTATGACTGAACATAATTGTGCCTAATTGCATCTACTGAAACTTAATCAACATTCTAAAACATTTAGAGTACCAATGACAACTCATCAGTCACTGTTCTACAGTTCCTACTCCAGGGCTTCTAAGTCCAACAATATATGAAGTCTTTATCTTGCCTATATCAGTCAAGGCCTAACACAAACATACAAGATACATAATAAACATATAAGAAAATAAATAATCTAATTGCTAATGTGATAGTGTGAAATGTGAGGTCTTCAGAAAGTAATTTATAAGGATGAAACTCCTATGAATGGGATTAATGATTTTATAAAATGAATGCAAAATTGCTGTTTATCCCTTTCATCCTTCTGTCATGTAAGGACACAGCCACAGAGTTCTCTGGAAGACACAGCAGTTGATCCTATCTTGGAAACAAATAAGCCTTTACCAGACAATGAATCTGTTGGATCCTTGGTCTCAAGACTCCCCATCTTCTGAAATGGTGAGAATTAAAATTCTGTTTATAAATTATCCAGGGGGCTGGAGAGAAGGCTCAGAGGTTAAGAGCACTGACTGCTCTTCCAGAGGTCCTGAATTCAATTCCCAGCAACCACAGGGTGGCTCACAACCATCTATAATAAGATCTGCTGCCCTCTTCTGGTGTGTCTGAAGACAGCTACAGTGTACTCACATAAATTAAATCAAATCAAAAAATTATCCAGATGAAGATGTGCATTATCATCAAAATATCATCAAAAATGGACTAGAAGCGGGGGAGGGGGGAACAGCAACATTCAGACCACAGCAAGTGTGACACAACACAAAATTAGATAGCCCAACAAATGTTCATAAATGCAACAATCCCATTTATCCAGCACTCAGAATAAAATGGGGGCTAGGAGTAGTGTGGTGATAATACTTGTTTGTATTTGTGGGGCTCTTGGCTCAGTTCCAGGAGCAAAATAGAGGAAAATATATAAATTGAATTTCAGGATATATATACATATATAAAAATATACATATATATGTATATTTATTTATACATCTATACTCTGGTGAAGGTGCCTAAGTGGAAGGTCTGGGAAGGAACTGAGCTATGATTTAGACCATATCAGTATGTGACTAAGAACCAAACAGAGAACATGTACACTGCCCAGGCTGAGTAAGCAGAGCACAATGGTGAACAGGCCAGTGATGTACAATATGCTCATATTAAGGTGGAGAAAGCGGACTTTAGTGCAGTGGTTCTTAACATGTGGGTCGTAACCCATTTGGCAAATCTCTATCTGCAAAATATTTACAATTCGTAACAGCAAAGTTAGTTAGGAAGTGGCAATGAGAAATATTGTATGGTTAGGAGCACAACCTGAGGAACTATATTGAAGGGCAGCAGCATCCGCAGGTTAAGAACTGCTGCTTTGGTTGGTCAGGAAAAGCGAAGGACAATGTTCCCTCCATGATAATATTATTCTTAGAACCACTGTAACTTTAAAGATCATTTGGGAGATGTTCAGTGGGAGAGCTCTTGTTCTGCCCACCCCACGGCCAAATCACTAATCCTGTCTACTCTTCGCCATTTTGTGTTGTACATCTGTAATCCTAGCCCTCCAGAGGCTGCGGCTGGAAAACCAGGAGTTAGAGGCTAGCTTGGGCTACATAATGAGACACTGTGTCAAAAAAACAAAACAAAACACAAACAACCTGCAGCTCCCCCATCCTCCTCTGATCATTCTGTTTTTCTGTGTCTTGACCAGAAAACTAAATTCTAGCTAGCATTTTTTTCCATGGCCAAATAATTAATTTCTGCCTTCTGAAGTCTTTCTAACAAAAAACTCTGCAGGCTGTTGATATAACCCAATTAAATTTTTTGGACTCAATAGTCCCAGTTCCTTCAAAAATTCTGCTTCTAATAGCCAACCTCTGGTAGTGTTCTTTTGGGCACCTTGAAGTTAATTTGCCAATAAACACAATACACAAAGCCATCCTCTGGTAGCATGCTAACTTGGGCATGGTACAGAAGTAATAATATCTTAGTCAAGACTACATTTTCATTCAAGCAGACAAGTTACACCATTAGCTATTTGGATACATAAGTTAACTAAAATGTTCTGTCTCCTCCCTGAACATAAACCATGTAACAAAACTCTTCTCATTTCTTTCTAAAAGGATAGAGTCTTTTATATAGCTCAGGCTGCCCTCAATCTATCCTCAGTCCTTTAGTCTTGCCCTCCTGGGTGCTAGGGGTGTGTGTGTGTGTGTGTGTGTGGTATGTGTCCTAATAATGGGTTTCACATTTTTCTTTTACTCCAGAAAAGCTTTTTTTCCCCTCAGGCTTTTCATTGGTGAGCACAAACTGGTCAAGACATCTGATAGTGAAAATTATCACCAACCAAACAGGCAGAAACCATCAGACAATGGTAAAGGTGAAGGGGTGACTCAGACTGCTGACCTACTTTGATATTTTGATCCAGCTACAGGGTTTCAGTTCTAAATCTAAACTTTAGAGATTAACAAGGAAATGAGTTAAGGCAACAATTCTAATTGGTTATTCCTTTTGGATCTGCCTAATTTTTTGGTTAGACCTGTTTTTGCATTTTCTTCAGAAACAGACATCTCTGCCTTAGTTCATGTTCCTTCAACAGCATAGAACCAGGCCTCACTTAATACTGATTCTCTCTCAAACAGAGGGAATGTCTCTCACTTCTGGGACACATCAGAACACACCTATATAGAAGTCATCCTGGCCAGGCGGCGGTGGTGCACGCCTGTAATTCCAGCACTCTGGGAGGCAGAGGCAGGCAGATTTCAACCTGGTCTACAGAGTGAGTTCCAGGACAGCCAGGGCTATACAGAGAAACCCTGTCTCAAAAAACAAAAAACAAAAAACAAAAAGTCCTCCTGAAAGACAATTAACATGCTACACTGTACCTGCAGCTAAAGCTTGAGGACATGAACTCACTAAGCAAATTATGCTCTGTTCTGAGCTGTTCAAAGTACAAGGGCAGCCAGGAGTCCACTTCCCACAAAACCAAGATACTGGATTGGCCTTTCCAGTTCCAGGCCTCTTCCTGTGTTGGCCATCACAAGACAGGAGCTTGCAGTGTTTGCTGCCGTTACTCACTGGCTTTGAATCATGACTCCATTCACTGGGCCTGTGTGGCCCCCAGGAAGTTAAGCTGTACCTACAAAAGCGGAGTTGATAGCAATTATTTTTATCGTGCTGGGCTTTTGAGATGTCTCCTCTCTCAGTAGACTAGGCCAGCCTGAAGCTCCCGATCCCCCTGCCTCAGCCTCTCCTCTGCTCTAATTACAAATGTGAGCTACTGTTGCTCATCAGGAAGATGATTCGTTTTAAAAGTTGGTGAAAAGCCCCATGTGGAGCACTAGTACAGAAAAGTCACTTCCATAAGCTAGTGGGGGTGCGCGCCTTTAATCCCAGCACTCTGGAGGCAGAGGCAGGCCAGGCAGAACTACAAAGAGGGGTTGGAGAGATGGCTCAGCAGTTAAGAGCACTGACTGCTCTTTCAGATGTCTTAAGTTCAAATCCCAGCAACCACATGGTGGCTCACAACTATCTGTAATGGGATCTGATGCCCTCTTCTGGTGTGTCTGAAAACAACTACAGTGTATTTATATAAAAATAAATAAATCTTAAAAAAAAAAAGTATAATAAAACTATACAGAGAAAGCCTGTCTCTGGGGGAAAAAAAAAACTCACAAAGTTAGAACAGTGCCAAGAACATATATTTTAAAAAAAAATCTTAGAGGGCTGGAGAGATGGCTCACTGGTTAAGAGCACTGACTGCTCTTCTGGAGGTCCTGAGTTCAAATCCCAGCAACAGCATAGTGGCTCCCATCCATGAGATCTGAACAGCGTGGTGGCTCCCACCCATGAGATCTGACGCCCTCTTCAGGTGTGTCTACATTGTATTTACATATAATAAATAAGTAAATCTTAAAAGAAAACAAAAAAGAAAGCTTTAAAAAAAATCTTGGATACTATTTTAGTTCCTCGACCTTTAACCACTTTATATAAATATTTAACCAGTTTATATAACTACTGCCAGCTCATGGGCCTAGTACAGACAATTGAGTTGTTAGCATGTAGATATGTGACTTATATCACAAGTCCATGCCCCATTGACTGGGAAGACAAGGCAATTCCGCCTGCGTGTAATTTATCCCCACTTAGTATCAGTCAAAGAAGATGACTGAGGAGCAGGTAGGGCTGTCAGGATAATCCCTGCCTCTGGCTTTTAAGAGGAAAATAACCAAGTGCTGGGTGAGGGGACAAAGTGCAATGTGGGAGGTGGCTCAGCGAGACAAGCAGGCAGACAGGCAGCAGTTCTAGCCAATCAACAGTTTATTTTTCCAGTTAATACCTACACGGATCTTACTGTCCACTTCAGACCCTAACAGGGAGTCTCAACTGTGGCCCAGATGAGTAGGTTTTGTTCTTCCTCTCCAATACAGAAGGGAAGTCCCTCACCTCACAAAGAGAGAGAACATGCCATCCTCAGTGCTGGCCAAGTGCTATGGGACCCTGCTGTCCTGCATCGTGAGTGGTGAAGTGGGCAAGGTACAGTGTAGGTTCAAAGTGACCGTGACCCAAGCACAGCACTGCTGGCCTGACACCACCCAGTTTCCTCAGAAGAGAACCTGCCCTAAAACTTGGCCAGTGCCTGTGGGAAAGAGGAGCTGGCAAAGAGTGGGGGTCACGCTGCAAAGGACAGGACACAGCAGGGGAATAAAGCCAAGGGGCGTGGGGGACAGTAGAGAAAATTATAAAGTGCCTCAACTAAACAACCAAGTGGGACATGAGGGTGGAGCAGCACAGGTCCCTGAGGATAGGAAGAGAAAGAAAAGGCAGACCACCAGGGCTTGGGACACAGTAGAATGAGAAGGGATGAGGCAGGGAAGCAACTGCAGGCTATGGAAGGACGTCCCTAGCCTTCATCACATCCACTAACCCAAATGGAAAATTATTTACAGATATAAAACCAATCCTAGGCACAGGTACTATACCAGCTCCCAGGACAGCAGGCAGGCAGGCAGGCAGGCAGAGTGGGCTGGCTTCCATCCGACAGCCAGCTTCTCCACATAGTGCCTCTTCCCAGAGTGGCAGGGAGAGGAGAAAATGTGGCATGCTTAGTTAGGAAGCCCCAGTATTGCCTGCAGCTCATTCTGCCACGGCTCATGGCTCAACCACTGCATGAGCCTCTTGGTCTGACTGGACCAGAGAATGGCTGTCTGGCCCCAGAGGAGGAGGAGGCAGAACATCAGGGGGCTTTGGGGGCGTCTCTGGTCCCAAGCCCAGCTCTGCATTCAGTTGCTCCAGCTCCCCCTGATCCAGCAACTCAAAGTCCTCAGTGGTGAGTGCCTCTTCCTCCTCAGGAGCAGCCAGGGCTTGAGGTGAGTCCTGGGGAAGGGATGGGAGCACAGAGGGAGAGAGGAGGGTAACTGGAGCAAGGCAAAGTTGGGGTGAGGGGGTGCTGGATGGAGCCATTAGGTCACCACCCACTGCCTCTGGGCTCAGGGGCTCCACTGGTTCACCAGGAGGGCATTTCACTCCATCCTGGGGGGACCCTGCCCCATTGAAGTGCGTGTTCACAAAGTGAAGAGGGGATGAGAGCTGAAGCAAGGTTTCCTTGTCTGCGACCCCCTCCTCTTCTGTATCCAGGGCTTGCTTTGAAAGGGCTGGAGGGGCACTTAGCAGGTCTTCAGGAGGGGCCAGCTCTGTCTCTTCCCCCTCCCCCAGTTCTCGGCTCAAAGCCTCTTCTGGCTCACTTGGCAGGCTCTGCTGGTCCAAATCTGTGCAGAGAATAAAGGGTTAAGAATGAGCTGGTTTCTCTAAGTGGCCACAGAAGTCAGTAAGTTCACGTAGATAACTTGGGAAGCCAGGCCTGTGGCACATATCTGTTGGAATCCCAGCATTTGGAAGGTATAGGGAGGAAGGACCAGGAGTTCAGGTCATCCTCTACTACCAAGAGAGTTCAAAGCAAGCCTAGACTAAGAGCCTTTCTCAAAAAGCAAAGCAGAGATGAAGAGACGGCTTAGTGGCTAAGAGCACTTGCTGCTCCTGCAGAGGACCCGGGTTCAATTCCCAGCTCCCATATGGTGGCTCACAACCAACTGTAACTCCATCTCCAGGGGATCAGATGCCCTCTTTTGACTTTTGCAGGCATCAGGAATGTGTATGGTGTGCACACATTATGCAGGGCAAATACTCATACACATAAAATAAAAAGATCAACCAACCAACCAACCAACCAACCACTACAAAGCAAAGCAGGAGGAGGATGGAGTTGAGGTTCTTGGGAGCTTAGGGCAGGATCAGAGAATCTATGTTACAGAAAGCATTTTTGCAACTCCTAGAACATAGCTGGCTGGTAACAACTCAGTTATCAGGGAGCAGAAAGATAAAGAGAGGCAAAAAGACTGCTCGATACCCTCAGAAACATCTGTCAGTTGTGGGGTGGTGGCCCGAGATACAGAGAAACCGCCGCTCTCTAAGATAGAGGCCTCCTCATCTGACAGCTCCGAGTCTGTAATAGCCAAGGCCAGGGCTGTTTTCTTCACATCCACCTGCAGGAGAACCAGGATGAATCAATCCAGCACCCTGGGACAAGCACACTTTACCCCAAGCCTTCTGGTTCCCAACCATTTCAGAACTGCTAGCTCTAAAGCAGATGCCTTCTCGCCTCTCTCTGCCGTTTTATTTTTCTTTTCTATGGAGACAGGAGGTGTCCTGCAGTCCAGGCTGATCTCAGACTATTAGGAAACCAGGCTGGTCTTGAATTCTTGATCCTTCTGCTTCCTCCTCTCAAATAGGATTACATGTGTGCACCACAGTACCCAGCTTCCCTTTAGCCTTCTGTTTGACACCCCATCTTCCCTGAACCTCACCACTGGAGAGAAGCCAGCCAACTCTGCCTCGCTTTCACTCTCTGTTTCTGCCAGTGGCTCATCTCCTGCCGGGGGTGCATTCTTCCCTTGACGCTCTAGAGAAGAGCAACCAGGCAACAATGAGCAAAGAGAGTGGTGGCGACAAATATGGCTAAGGAACTAGGAGTGATTTAAATTCCAGGACACGCCATGAGCCGCACAACAGGCCTCCCTGTGTCCCCGTCCAGGTTAAGAGAACCCCTTACTTCTCTTGTCGTGTTTGTGGTGCAGGGCGTCGGCTTCTGCTTTCATGCTGTAGTCCAGCTGCATGAGCAAGGGCTCCAGGCGAGTATACATCCTCTGGATCAACTCATGATAAACCACCAGGGGCCACAGCAGGATGCTCAGCACTGTGGGTTAGAAGGTCCGCTCAGAGCTCCGCAGGCCTTTCCCAGGAGCCTTCATCCAAACTGTCCCCTGAACAGGTAGGTCTGAACAGAGATGAGATCCTTTCCTGAGGCAGGGATACCCTCTTCCCCCATCTACTACTCTCCTTCCAGATGGGTAACTAACAAAGAAAACACAGTCTTTCCTTCAGGTCAACCCAGGGAAAGAAGAATACAAAGGGCTTTGGGAATAGCAGGGAAGACCTCCACTCACAGACAATGTAGGAAATCATAATCCCTGGAACATAGTGTCCCAACACAGCTAGCACAGCACAGCCAGAACAGACTCGAGCACAGAACTGCAGAGGAGAGACAGGATCTATGAAGAACACTAGGCTTAAACCATGTGCACAGTCACCAGGGGAAGAAACTATTCACGTGGTGGAAAAATGGGAACCAGTTGAGGAAATTTCAAAGACTGTGCCCGTCTCCCACTGCCCAGCCCCTCTGACTCCCGCCTGTGACTGTTCCAGGATGAGCTTACCTGAGCTGGATTCTGCCTCTTGTACTGCAGCAGCTCTTGCAGGTGAATCTGGAAGGTGAGCCAGCTCTCAGCCAGGTATCTGCACAACTCGGGCACACTCAGCAGGTGCGGCTGGGCGCCTGACCCCGCACCCTCACTGGGGAGACATGATACGACCCCTGGAAGCCTCAGAAACCAGCTAAGACACTCAAACCACTTTGAGACTGCTGATGAGATCTTCATTTTGGAGATCCCACCTCCCCCAAAGGAAGTCATCCTAGTCCTGGGAAGCAAATTCCCAGGGTACAGCCCTCTACTCCACAGGAGAAGGAACACAGCATCTGCACAGAAAGGAGCCTAGAGCCAGGCACACTCTTGCTTGCTGTGGGTCCTCCACTCTGCTGGGGCCTATGCCTGCAAAAGTCACAGCCCTGCTCCTCTGAGCTGAGCGCAGCAAGCAGACCATTGGGCACCTTCTTTAAAAGGTGGCCTATACTCACCTGTCAGAGTGCGGTTCTTCAGGGGGCGGTGCTACGGAGAAAAGGGGGTGGGGTAAATTAAGAGTGCAAGAGGCACTTAGAGACAGATCCAAAGTCAGAAAGAGCTGCTGGCTCTCTTTAGCATTCTTAGTCTCATTTTTTTTCCCTCAGTAATCCTTCTGTCTCTCACTTTTAGGCATGAGCCACTACATGAGGTCTGGAGCATTTCCTTCATATGCCAACAACGGGCTGTATCGCATGTTGTTTCTGTACCTGTCTTTCTTTTTTGCAGTGATGGGAACTGAGCCTAGGGTAAACACTGGGTAATGCTGTACCCGAGCTGCATCCCCAGGGTAGGCCTTGAACATGCACCCTCCCTATGTTAGCATCTTGGGTTTTTGTTTTTGGTTTTTTTTTTTTTTTTTTGATTTTGTTTTTTTTCGAGACAGGGTTTCTCTGTATAGCCCTGGCTGTCCTGGAACTCACTCTGTAGACCAGGCTGGCCTCGAACTCAGAAATCTGCCTGCCTCTGCCTCCCAGAGTGCTGGGATTACAGGCATGTACCACCACCACTTCTTAAAGAAGCTGGGATGGTAGGCCTGTGACACCAGGTCCATCTCAAACACAGGACCGCATACTTATTCATTTGTGTCCCGAGTCATTCACACACACAGCCAGATATATAGTTGTTCTGAGATGCACATTAAGTGTGTACAGGAAAGCAGCTCCTATCATGTTCTCTGTAGACACTCATTTAACCATCTCCTCCTGGGATGTCCCTGTTTCTACAATTCTTTCTTTGCTTCCTCCCCTTTGCCCCCCAGACAGGGTTTCTCTGTATTGCCCTGGCTGTCCTGTAACTCACTCTGTAGACCAGGCTAGCCTGGAACTCAGAAATCTGCCCCCCTCTGCCTCCCAAGTGCTGGGATTAAAAGTGTGTGCTACCACTGCTAGGCTCCTTCCTTCTTTTTGACAAGGTTTCTTGGGAACTCATTCTGTGGACTCAGCTGGCCTAAAGATCTGCCTGCCTCTGCCTCCCAAATTCTGGGATTAAAATTCTGTGATACCACGCCTATCACTTCAATTCTTTACAAGTCTATACAGGCTGCCAGCAAAGGGTAGAGGGGGGAATGGAACTCAGGTGCTGTAGCCACAAACTTCACACTCTTATTTTTATTTCTTTTTTGAAACATTGTCTCACAATGTAGCTCTGGCTGGCCTGTTATTCCCAACATAGACCAAGCTAGCCTAGAACTTCCCGAGATTCCCCCACCCCTTGCCTCGGTCTCATGAGTGCTGGGATTAAAGGCATGCACTACCACACCCAGCTTTAAACGCTATAGTTTTGACTACTAAACTCACAAGAACATTACTTTTGGAAAAGAAACAATTCTCATTTCAGGCAATTTTCTTAAAAAAAAAAAAATGGAAGGGCATGCAGGATGCCTTAGGAGATAAATGGCCCTGTTGTGATCAAGTAGCAGGGTGAAGCACGGGGCAGGTGCACAACAGTGCTTGTGGAATGAAGAAAACTCACCTGAAACGTCTGGGAGAAATCGAGGATGCCAGAGATCCAGGAGAAAATAGGTCAAAAGTGAGATGCTGAGCAGGAAGAAGGGCCGGAGGGACGACGAAGACAACAACCTTAGGGAGACAGGCATCTCAGCCGAGAGTGGGTGAGAGGCTCCCAAATCCATCGAAAATCTCAGAAAGACCCACTGATGGGGAGATGGTCCTCGAAGCCTTACCCGTCACTAAGAGACTAAGAAATGGGGCAACCTGGTGCAGGATCACCGCCCCAGACGCTGACAGCCCTCCAAGGGAGGGAGCACCCCATCTTCCAGCCCCCGCTCTCCCGCGCAGCCCGGCCCCGCCCCCTCCTCCGCGGCCGTTACCAGAAGAGGCCGTTGAGTGTGGCCGCGGTGACCAGGCTGTGCAGCGGCTTCTCCCACACCAGCAGTCGCTGTGCGGCCGCCAGCACCGCCTCCCAGCCGCGGAGACGCAGCCACAGGGACCTGGCCAGGCGTCCCACTGCCTCGGCTGCGGCCGCCTCCTCCTCCGCGTCGCCGGTGGCCTCACCCATGCCCAGGCTCAGCCCCAGGCCCAGGCCCAGCCCCGAGGTGCCACCCGCGCCGGTGTTACCGCCGCCGCTGCTCGCCATCACCGCGCCGCAGCCGCTGCCCGAGCCCGCGAGGAGCCAGGGCTGCGCGGCCGCCGCCGGGGGCGCGTCAGACGGAAGGGGGCGCACGCCCGGGCGAGCAAAGAAAAAAAAAAAATCTGCGGTCAGCCGTCACGTGACGGAGCGCGATGCCATGTGACGCGCCCTAACAGCCCGGATGCGAGGCCCGCGCGTGCGCGGTGGCGGCTGTCGAGCTCCTGCACCCACGAAGGTGTGCTTCCAGGGTGCTGGAGTGGTGATCCGGGCGGGCGTTGAGGCTGCGAGGCCTGAGGTCTTCTCCCGGTGTTTACAGGGCGGCTGGAGACCTCTTTCTCGCCTGAGGCCCCGCCCGGTGGAAGTGGGCTTCCAGGCCCACCAGGATCTTGGCTAGAATCTGCTTGGGATCGGGAAGGGCGGTGCCATCCCCATTACTCAACCCTCTTCGCCATCAGTCCCCTCCCCTCAGCGGATAAACAAACACCAGCGCGTGACTTTAATGACTTCAAAGCAGCTTCACCAACTTCGAAAAGTTGCTTCTTCCTTCTTCGAGCGTCGGCTCTCTTTCTTCCCAAAATCTTCCAGCGGCAGATTGGGTGGAAGGCGTGTTTGAAAATAAAAAAAACATCCAGGCGCCGTTTACTTTGGGGAGACCTGTTTAACCTCGTACATTGAGGCTTCATATCTTTGGAGATTATTTAATTGCTGGAGTAACCCTACAAAATACAGTATGTATTCAAGTTTTACAATTTCAAACTTCTAAGGGGCGTAAAAGGTTCACCAGATTCCCTTCCACCTTGTTCACAGTTCTCCCACGGGTAAGTTTCTTGTTCATCTTTCCTGGGCACTGCTGATTGACTTGCGTCTTCCTAAAACCCAGGAAACAACTCGCCCCCTTGCCTTTGTGTTAGGCTCGTTGATATCTGAACCACGACCACAAAGTCTGGTTAGCGCGTTCACCCTTGGTGTGTCGCGGTCCCCTGGGAACCGTATTACAATTCAGCTCCGGGTGCTCGTAGCTCCGGAGACCCCAGGGCGCTCGGCTGGAGGTTGGGCAGGGCAGGAGGCACTTCCTGCCGGGCGCGCAGACTCGTCGGTGACAATCCCGCAGCTTATAAACGCCAGGCGGACGCGGCACGGGCTGATCACACTTCTGGCCCTCGTACCGCCTGGTGAGCGCCGCCGCGCGTGTCGTCGGGCGCGGGGAGGCCCAGTCGCACGCGGAACAGGAAGAGGCGTCCCACGGCCGCCAGCGAGAAGGGAGGAGGCTGCGCGCAGTCGGGCGGTGGCCCTTTCGGGAGAGGTGGGCCAACGGGTGAGAACGGCTCTGTGGGGTTCTTACGATTCCTTCCGTTCCCCTCCACCTTCGCAGGGTGGCGGCTGACAGTGCGATGGACCTGACTGGGTTCCTACTGGATGAAGAAGGCACCTTCTCCCTTACCGGTTTCCAGGACTTCACGGTGAGAGCTCAGTCCGCCTCTTCGCTACTCTGGGAGTCGGAACTCCCAGGCGTTCTCCAGACCCGAGCGGAATGGGAGCTCTCCTACTGCTATGCCCTGGATTGGGCGGCTGTTGAGAGCGATGCCTATTAGGAGGCCCATGCCGCTTGGGCCTGAAGGCAAAGCCTCAGGTTATAAGAGGGAACTGCTAGTGATTAGACTGGGGTCCATCTGGTTTCTAGTTGTCTAGTCTTCTAGTGGGAGCCCTCACTGATGGCAGGGTGATTGTCTTTCTCTCCCTGTGGATTAGGCTGCCATTAGCAAATGATCCTGGGAACCCTGGGCAGGGTAGAGTATAGGCCCAGTGGCAGTACCCAGGATTTCCACCAAACCTTTCCCTACCCTTCACCCTCCACTACTCCTGGCTCTGTTTCAGTTCCTTCCAGGCCACCAAAAGCTGAGCGCTCGAATCCGAAGGAGACTCTATTATGGCTGGGACTTGGAGACAGACTGCAACCTGGAGGAGCTCTCCAGCCCGGTGGCAGGTTAGGCTGTGGTGTGTGTTTGTGTGTGACTGAGCAAGTGGCTTGGAGGACTGGGTTGTCATAGTCACCCAAATGCCTGGAGGTTTGCCCTCTGAGCTGCACTGTGTCTCATTATAACTAGCTTGGTTGGTACTTGGTTTGACAATGCAGGCCATGTTTCAAATTCTTTTAGCCCACATGAGTAAAAACAGCTCATAAATTGTAGTCATTTTTAGGGCTTTGTGTATGCTCCACAAGCATTCTATCACAGAGCTATCTCCCAAGTTCTGCTGCCCCTTTTGATTTATAGGTCAGAAATTTAGTTTTCTAAGTATACATGTTACATATTTCTCAAGTAAACAAGGCAACTTCTCAAATAAACATTGGGGAAAGATAAACATGGGTAACTTAATAGAAAACAAACCTTAAGCCGGCAGTGGTGGCACACGCCTTTAATCCCAGCACTTGGGAGGCAGAGGCAGGCGGATTTCAGAGTTCGAGGCCATCCTGGTCTACAGAGTGAGTTCCAGGACAGCCAGGGCTACCCAGAGAAACCTTGCCTTGAAAAACAAAAAACAAAAAAATCTGCTGGAACAAGCTGAGGATCAATCTTTGAATGGGCTTTTATACACTTAGAAGATTTTGGGGACATCAAAGCCTGAAGGGTTTATACAGTGTCTGACTACATAGGTCCGAGTAGCCTGGGGCTCACTGGGAGATCTGGGTGGCCTCCACCTTGTAATTTCCCTGCCTTATGTCTCCTTATGTCTTGAGTTTGGGGATTACAGGCGTGTTTCATCATCCCTTCCCTCCCATCTTAGGAGCATTTGGTTTCTGATGACAGGATGGTTAGTTTTTGATGACAGTCATGCCCCCAAGGCCTCAGATAGTACAGACCCAGGTCCTCCCTGCCAGTAGTGGGGCTCCGTGTGTGCTGGAGTTGCTTACTCTGCTCCCGGTCTCCTTGTAGACATTACTGTGGAACTTCTTCAGAAAGCAGCACCCAGTCCTATTCGCCGACTCCAGAAAAAATATGTAGCCCACGTGTCCCGGTGAGCCTGGGGTCAAGGGGATAGAATGAGACTGGGCGTATGGGATGTTATTGTCTCTAAAGAGAAAGTGTGATGAGCATCTGGAGAGTCTGAAGAGCTGAGGGACCCTTGGGGTTTAATTATGGTCCTTTCTCCCCCCCCCCCCAGAGAGGCTTGCATCTCCCCGTGTGCTATGATGTTAGCTCTGGTATACATTGAGCGGCTCCGGCACCGAAACCCAGATTATCTGCAGCACGTGTCTTCTTCTGATTTGTTTCTGATCTCCATGGTAAGCTACCTGCTCCCTTTGATCTTCCCGGTGAGCCAGGCACCTGGTATGACTTCGGCTGATGCCCTTCCTGGCTTCTCCGCAGATGGTGGCCAGTAAATACCTTTATGATGAAGGGGAGGAAGAGGAGGTCTTCAATGATGAATGGGGAGCGGCTGGGGGAGTGGCTGTGGCTACTCTCAATGCCTTGGAAAGGAGCTTCCTGAGTGCCATGGTGAGTGACTCTTCCCGCATCTGTGCTTGTTTTGTTTTCCAGACAGGGTTTCTCTCTGCAGCCCTGACTGTCCTAAAACGCTCTCTGTAGACCAGGCTAACCTTGAATTCAGAGATCCTCCCAAGTGCTGGGATTAAAGGTGTGCACCACTGCCACCCTGCTGCTCCGCTGTCTCAATGGCCCTTCATTCTTTGTTCTCTCTTAGCTTTCTCCTTTCCTCTCCTCTCCTCTCTCCCCTCCCCTCCCCTCCCCTCTCCTCCCCTCCCTTCTCCTGCCCTCTCCCTCTCCCCCTCCTCTCTCTCTGTACACCAGATAACCTTGAGTGTTTTCCTGAGGTCTTGTCTACCTTGCTTTTTGAGATAGTCTCTTATTTGGCCTGGTGCTCAGGAGTAGGTTAGGGTGGCTGGCAGAGCAGCAAGTCTCTGGGATTCTGCCTGTCTTTGGCTCCTTAGAGTTGAGATTATAAGGGCATGCCGTCATGCCCACTTTTACACGGGTTCTGGGGATCTCAGTTTCTCACACTTACATAGAAGGTGTTCACTAACTGAGATAGTGACCAATCTCCTTTTTTCCCCCCTGGTTGCTTGTCTTTAATCTGAGGCACATCTCTGTGAGTTTTGAAGCCAGCCTGATCCGTTTCAGGATGGTTTGGCCTACATAGTCAGACCCTGCCTCTTTTTTTTTTTTTTTTTTTTGGTTTTTGGTTTTAGGTTTTCAAGACATGGTTTCTCTGTGTAGCCCTGGCTTTCTTGGAACTCACTCTGTAGACCAGGCTAGCCTCAAAATCAGAAATCTGCCTGCCTCTGCCTCCCAAGTGCTGGGACTAAAGGCATGAGCCACTACTGCCTGGCAGACCCTGTCTCTTAGTGAATACATTTTAAATCAGGCTGACCTAGAATTCACTGTGTAGACCAGGCTGGTCTTGACCTTGTGATGAGCCTCCTGTTGATTCTCCTGCTTTTCTCTCTCAATGAGATGCATGTACTGCACCTGACTTGGTATGTCTTGTTTTTTGTGTGGTTTTTTTTGGTAGGCTCTCCCTTTCCTGTCCTTTGAGGGCTAGTCTAGAGCTTCCTGAGGCACCGAGTCTCAAAGTAGAGGCTTTCTTTTCTTCCTCTTCCTCCGAGGACACACATGGAAGCAGAACCTGTAGGGTTAGCCTCTGAGTATTTGCTGTCAAGCTTTTTCTGCCTTCAGTCTTGAGCTCCATATGGACACCGACCTTCTTGGGTTTCTTTTCTCTGATTGCACTTAATAGAGGGGAAAACTCAAGGTCAGGTAGGTGGCGATAGCATGATACAATATGTGCAGGCTCTTCGGAGAGTAGCTAGCACATTTCAGCTGGTGGCAGAGCTGCTCTGGTCAGGTCCGAGGGCTGTGGCTATCATTACTGCAGTTCTTTCCTCTTCTCACTCATTTAGGTTTGGTGAGGGAGTCTTATACTGTAGTTCAGGCTGGCTGGCCTCTAAGTGGTCATACAATTGCTTCACCTTCCAAGCACTGCCATCACAGGAATGAATTACCATGCCTGTCTTTTTTTTCTTGCACGCAGGATTGGCGACTCTACACTGATCCTCGGGAGATCTTTGAGGTGCTGAGTTGGCTGGAGAGCTGGTGAGTTCCAGGAACTAGTAAGAGGAGTTTGAGGCATTTAGAGGCTAGGCAAATGCCATAGGAGCTAGAGATAAGATCTGTGTACCTGGGAGAAAAAAGAAAAGAGAGAATCATGCAAAGTGGCCATTGCCTAACCCTTCGGCCCTCCTTTGGCGGTGTGAGCAACTTGTAAGTTGTGATCTCCCTGGGGTCAGTGGACAGCCTAAGGATCTGTGTGTTCAGTCAACTCTTTGGCCATCTCTGACGGCTCCTGGGAGGTATAAATGTGCCCCTGGACCAGCTGCAGAGGGTCCCCAACCCCTTGTCTCTTCCTATTAGTGTGGCTGAGCAGCAAGGCCGGCGGCGGGGCTGGTACACCTACACAGACCTGTGTGTGCTGCTGGAGCAGCCAGCGTGGCAGCTGTCTCTGGGCTCCCTCTGCCAGCGGCTGGTAAAGGTGAGAAGAGGAGCTTGAGTAGGCTTGGACAACACGTGTGAGTCCGTGTGTGTGTGTGTGTGTGTGTGTGTGTGTGTGTGTGTGTGTGCTGAAAAGCAAATTCTAAAAGGCTCAGAAGAAGTTGAGAATAGACGGGGAGGGTGGAGGAGGCAAGGGGAGTTACAGAGAGCTTCAACTTGAGAGACTAGGAGTAGAGGGGACGTTAGGACAGTCAACAGCGTGCTGTTCTGTTTTCTCTTCTCTCCTGCAGCTGTCCTGCCTGTTAGCTGTGGCATATGTGAGCAGCGTGGCCCTAGCTGTGGCATCAGTGACTGTAATACACCAGTCCTTGGGGCTGTCCTCCAGCCCCCCACCAGGTCCTCCTGAGCTCACACTGGTCTCCAAGAGCCTCGTGCAGCCCTGCATACCTGCCCCCGTGCCACAGTGCCTGACTAACGTCTCCAGCTGCCTGGATGGCAGTGTAGAGTTACCATCACTCTGGGGCAGTCTTCTGGCCCCGTTGACATCCCCTCTGATGCCTCCCCCAGACCCTCCTGCCCCTCCTGCCCCTCTCCACAAATGCCCCTATTGCCAGAAGTTCCAGAGAAATCCCCCAAACTGCCGTGCCTGCCACCAGCCTAACCGTACGGTGTCTACTGGGCCTTCTCACCCCTTTGACCATACCCATGGCCTGGCCCCACCCTGGCTCTGGAGCCCAGGGGCCCCTCCATTCCTCCAGCCCCAGCAGTGTTCTCTTTTCAGGGTCATGGAGCTGGCTCGTCTCAAGTCCGTCATTTTCCCAGGCTAGGTAGGGCTCTGAGGAGTACATTAGGAGGGTGCAGGAGTCCTTGAGAACCTGGAAGAGGAAAACTTGATTTAGATTTTTGCTACCTCTCTGGGCCCTTGGCTAGTCCCCTGTCCTCCTGGGTAGGAGCATGAGGGACTATGGGGGCAGTACAAAGTCATCCACTCTCCTAGACCTTAGAGGCTGGCTGGCAGGCTAGGACACCATGGTGCCTGGGACAGTGTCAGCCCAGTGACCAGAGGTATGCCACAGATGACAGAGAATCACCTATCTCTGCCTCCACAAGCCCAGGGAAGTAGATTTTTGCTTTGCCCTTTCCAAAGATGGAAAGGTAAAGGTGTGGGAGGTGTGGGACATGGATGCAGAGAGGAGGGAAGTGCTGACTGGGTCTGTGATGCCTCTGAGTCAGGAAGACCAAGGTGAGACTGCAGAGGGAGGGAGGGAGGGCCAGAAGGTTCCCTGAGGCAGGAAACCTGCCAGCCTGTCCCTTGGGTGCAGTTGTCTGTCACAGCCAAGATTGCCGGGTCTTTTAACTTTGTCCTTTTGTCTTCCGACCATCCTGTTCCAAGGCTTCCCACTCTGCCTTTCTGGGTGTTCTCCTCACTGGCCTCTCGGGGCGCCACTGCTTTGTATCTGGGTTTTTCACGCTTTTCTAGAACCAAGGTTTCAATAAACAGTTTCCGTTGCCTGGCTGGCCTTTTCCTTCTGCAACATTCTTTGATGATCTCCTGACCCCCATCTGCCTCCCAACTCAGCGATAATCAACATGTAGGCACTTTCCCTGAGCTGTCTCAGAACTTCCTATTAGTTCCTGGTTCCTGTTTCAAGCATTCCTGCATCTCTGCTGCTACTTCTTGTGGGGGGGGGGGGGGGGTCTTGAAATTGCTGGATGTGGCCTGCCATGGGATTCAGGTGGTGACTGTCCCAGGCCCGGGAAGCCCTGTCGTTGTATATCCTGGGTGGGTACCAGCCTTGTGGATCCTGGTGGTTCAAAACACGCATGCAGTGGAGCTAAGATCCAAGCTCTGCTGACCTTCACCAAGGCAACTTAGGGTAGTAGCTGGTGCTGAACCAGGGCCGGGCATCACTTTTAAGAATGCACCGCCTTTGGTGCATTTGGACCCTTAGCCAACTGCTAAAGATCATTCAGAGAGAGTGGGGGAGGGGGCTGGGAATGAAGATCTGTGGGCTGGCTGGAGCTGTTGCCCCCAAGGGGTCATTTTAGAAATGTACTGACCTTTTGTTACAATCTTGGAGAATTCTGGCATGTTTTTCAGCCTGAGTGGGATGCTGGATATCCTCAAGGGCTTAAAACCTCCTTTACTATGAGCAATTCCAAAGACATTATCATCACACATATGAAAATCCAGTTTCACCAGAGCCTGGAGTTACCTGCTTTTGGAAATGGTCTCACTAGGTTCAGGCTAATCTGTTACTTGAAACTTGCTATCCGCTGACATCTACCTTCAGTGTGACAGGGTACAGGCATATGCCACCAACCCTACCCAATCCTATCGTTATATATTTTTTTAATTTATTTATTTTATGTATGTGAGTAGACTAGCTCTCTTCAGACACCCCCGAACCAACACCATGTGGTTGCTGGGAATTGAACTCGGGTCCTCAGGAAGAACAGACAGTGCTCTTAACCATTGAGCCATCTCTCCAGCCCCCTATCGTTATAGTTTAAGTGTAAACATTTTTGTGCATTAAAGAAGTGAGGCCTCAACCCTACACAAAGAAAGGTGCCTAAGTGATGCTGCGATCGGGAGGGGCAGTCTTCCCCAGGATAGCATACTGATTGGTCATCCAGTACCAGATGGTCAGCTCTGAAAACATGCATGAGTAACTATACAAACTGACAGGCTACACTGAGGAACATGTGTATACATATGTTCATGTAATAACATGAACATATGAATTTGAAAATGAGATGGATGGGCATACGGGAGGGTTTTGAGGGAGGAATGGGAGAAATAATGTAATGATAATAAAAAATAAAAATATTAACCTCAGTTTGCAGGGAATTTTTTTTTCGAGACAGGGTTTCTCTGTATAGTCCTGGCTATCCTGGAACTCACTCTGTAGACCAGGCTGGCCTTGAACTCAGAACTCCTCCTGCCTCTGCCTCCCAAGTGCTGGGATTAAAGGTGTGCGCCACCACTGCCAGGCTGCAGGGAATTATAAGGTAAATAAATGTATACTTTGTTTAATGTTTTACCAGAAGTTCGTTCACTGTTATAGAAAACCAGGTTACCAATGCCTATGACATCTGAGTAAAGTGTCATTATCGGCTGGCCATGTAGCTGTCACATCCACAGCAATCCTATTTATGGGTGTGGGCAGCAGACCCACACCATACATAAATACATAAATAATAAACAAACAAACAAACAAACTAGTCTTCTGGTTTATTTGCACCCAAGCATTCACATTTTGTAATACACATTGCTGTTAAGTACTCTTGCTTTACAGTGAGTGTGGTCATTGTCATAAGAGATGATGGCATTCTAAGCATGGGTTTTGTTTAGACCTGGGGCCTGTCTTGTTTGGCTGAGGAACATGTATCTGACCGACACGATGCTGAATGTTGATGACGAGAAGAGGTGGCTTGCACAGTTCCCTCAGGCTGTTTTCATAGATGTCCCCTAGCCCTCATCGCCAGAGCCTGGTCTGCAAACAGAGGATATGGATGAGCATTCTTGAGGGAGGGGTCCAGGAATCAGCTAGGTTAATGGCTGATGGAATTTGCACAAGAGCTGGGCAAAGGTGAAAGTTGTGTCCTGTTCCCAAACCCTCATCCCTTCTCTCCGCTTCGTTGACACCCCCCACTCCCTCCCCACAGCAGCCGGCCTACTCCACCCAAACTCTGACCTCCTCTTCCTATTCCTTACTCAACTAGCCTTGGGGAACCAAGACACAATCAAGTCAGGGCAGCATGAGCCGTCCACCTCTCCAGCCCATTCCCCTTCTCTCTGTGGGCTCCCAGGATACCCCTGCTCCCCTGCCACCTCCTCTCCAGAATTCCTCCTCCCGCTCCTGGGCCTCTCGGAGTGGGCCTTCCACCTGGGGGCTCAGCTGTCTTCTGGCTCTACAGGTAGGAGGTGGAGGCATAGGAGTTGGCACACTCTTCTGAAATGACTATTTGGAGGGAGTCTGTGAGTCATGAGAAACCTATAGCTAGGCATTTTCGGAAGCTCCTTCCTCTCTTCTGTTCCTCTATCCCCAGCATTTCCTGGTCTTGACATCTCTTCTCTGGGCCTCCCACCTGCTGCTGCTCCACGGTCTTCCCCCAGGAGGGCTCTCATATCCGCCTGCTCAGCTCCTGGCTTCTAGTTTCTTTTCATGTGGCATGGCTACGGTCCTGCAGGCTTGGATGGGCAGCAGGTGAGAGGAACTCGTTGAGAGAGACTAGTCTCTCAGAAAGAGACTTAGCGGGAATCCTGTTGGCTGCCACCTGTTTCCAAACCTTCTGGGGCTGTTGTCCCCTACAGGTTACCTCTAATCCAGGCTCCGTCCCTAGAGTTTCTTATCCCCGCACTGGTGCTGACAAACCAGAAGCTACCTCTGACGACCAAGACACCTGGAAATGGTGAGTATAGAGCAAAGGTGGCCTAGAGGCACAGGTATGTGTGGGCTGGAGGTTGGGCGGTACTCCATATTGTAGAGGTCTTTGGGGTTATGCCAGGCATCAGCTAGGATAGGAGAACAAGGAATCTCCATTTCATCTACATCTTCTTTCTGCAACCCAAACTTCCAGCCTCCCTCTCACTGCGCCTGTGCAGTTTGACAAGAAGCTGCCATGGCCTGGAGCTCTGGGACACTTCTCTCCGAGAGGTGAGTGCCTGAGAGAAGACAGCAGCAGAAGGATTGGATGGTCCCTGCCTGGAGAGGCTCCTGTTCCCATCATTAGACACTGATGCTAGTGGGGAGGAGTTAGGCAGGGGCTTATCCCCGGAGTTAGTTAGAAATTCCAGGCTGAGGTCAACTTGATTGAGTGGACGTGCTTCTACATATCCCCCTCTTTGCTCCCTTAGGTGTCGGGGGCAGTGGTGGTGTCCGGGCTTCTTCAGGGCACTATGGGACTTCTAGGGTTGCCCGGCCGTGTGTTCCCCTACTGTGGGCCACTGGTGCTGGCTCCCAGCCTGGTTGTGGCGGGGCTCTCTGCCCACAAGGAGGTGGCCCAGTTCTGTTCTGTTCACTGGGGCCTGGCCTTGCTGTACGTGAGTCCTGACAGGTGTGGGTGGGAGCTCAGGTGTGAAGACCATGGGAGGGCAGAGCTGCTCTGATTCCGTAGCCACCTGGGCAGGGAATAACAGCTTTTGGATTTGGAATCCAAGGCTTTCCCTTCATGTATTCAGTCTCCCTGTTATTCATAGTCACACGCTCTGGTACCTCAGGGTATATCCATACCCCTTCCATGAGGAGTTTCTGCCCTGGGACCTCCTTTTATGATACTCTGCACAGGCTCACTGCCACCGTTCGGGATTCTGATGCTTCTGACCCGCAGAGCGCCTTCCCTTCCCTAGGCTCATCCTGCTCATGGTGATATGCTCTCAGCACTTGGGTTCCTGCCAGGTGCCCCTTTGTTCCTGGAGACCAGCTTCATCTTCGACTCACATTTATATTCCCGTCTTCCGACTCCTCTCGGTAGGTGGGGCTCTGGGTAGATGGGTGCAGCCAGGTGAGGTACACAGCTGCGATCACACACGGGGGAGGTGGAGACAGGAAAATTCAGGAGTTCAACGTCTGCTACTTAGAAAGTTTCAGCCCACTGTGGGATATGTGTGTGTGTGTGTGGGGGGGGTCGTTAAAATACTGATGCTCTTCCAGAGGACCTGAGGACCCCTGATTGGTTCCCAGCACTCGTGTGGACAGCTTGTAACTGCCTGTAACTCCTGCTTCAGAACCCAAGACCCTCTTCTGCCCTTCAAGCACCATCTCCATCCTCCAACTCTTAAAAATAAAATAGTTGAGCTGAGCATGATAACACATACCTTTAATCCTAGCACTTGGTAGGCAGACACAGGTGGATCTCTGGGCGTTCGAGGCCAGCCTGGTTTATAGAGTGAGTTATAGGACAGCCAAGGCTACATAGAGAGACATGGCTCAAAAATAAGATAAAATAAAATAGTTAAAACCACCACCAACAACAACAAAAGGACGGTCATGGACTGTTCCTTTGGTTTCCTTTCTGAGTTTCTGTTAACCTTACTCACTCAGGCTGCCTCAGAAGGTTCGGGAGGGAGGAGGGAGCTCTTTGTCACCTCAGTATTGTTGTTCAGGTGCTTGCCCCTGTGGCCTGTGTGTGGGTCATCTCTGCCTCGGTGGGTCTGAGTGTTATCCCGCCGCAGCTGTCTGAGCCCTCGGATGCACCGTGGTTTTGGCTGCCTCACCCAGGTAGGCTTTCTCCCGTGTTCTGCTTCTCCTGCTCAGATCGAGTCAAGACTTAATAGACTTCAGCCAGATGAGGTGGCACACATCTGTAATTCCAGTACTTGGGAAGCAGAGGCAGGAGGATCTGAAATTCAAAGTTGTCCTCAATTGCATATCAAGTTTAAGGCTGACCTGGGCTACCTGAAACCCTGCCTCAAAAAAAAAAAAATGGAATTCACTTCTCAGTTCATATTTACTCAAAACACAGGTGGAGAAACTGCCAACTTTCAGGGTCCTCCCAATACTGACTGCGGTGTATTGCTTGGGTCAGTGTTGTGAGGCTAACATGTATATTTCTCTCCACCCCCCTGATTACTCCCAACACTCCTGACCAATTAACCAGTTTACATTATCATCATCCCCCCCCCCCGCCGGGGGCATTTCTGTTGGTGAACCGTGTAGTTACAGTCTTGGAGTCTGTGTGTATGGAATTTTGTCATTCGTGTTTATTGGCCATGGTGAAGGGGGTCAATCAACTCAGAACCTTGTGTATACTCAGCAAGTGCTGTACATGGACCTCTCTATCCCAGCCCTTCAGTTAACTGCTTAATAATGGCCTGTTGAGTTCTGATTAGGTCCTAGACATATGGCAGGCATAGTGAGAAATACAGGTGTAATAATATCTGCTTCGAGGCAGTGGTGGCGTATGCCTTTAATCCCAGCACTTGGGAGGCAGATTTCTGAGTTCCAGGCCAGCCTGGTCTACAGAGTGAGTTCCAGGACAGCCAGCGCTATACAGAGAAACCCTGTCTCAAAAGAAAAAAAAATTCTTAGTATTTGGGCTGGGGAGATGGCTCAGCGGTAAGAGCACTGACTGCTCTTCCGAAGGTCCTGAGTTCAAACCCCAGCAACCACATGGTGGCTCACAACCATCTGTAATAAGCTCTGACTCCCTCTTCTGGTGTGTCTGAACACAGCTACAGTATACTTAGATATAATAATAAATAAATCTTTAAAAAAAGAAAAAAATAATATCTGCTTCGCGGAGCTGATGGTCTATTGGGGTATATAGATAGGAATCATATAAGCAGCTAAGTAAAAGTGAAATTGTCATTGTGGTAAGTGTACCTAAGTACAGATAGGCTTTGTGGTGAGAGGAAATAATGGGGAATCTGATACTATTAGAGAGCTTGAGAGAATTGGCTTTATCTATTTATTTTTATTTAGATGATTTCTTTTTAGAAGTGTTCTTTTTAAGTATATCTTTATTATTTATTGGTATGTTCCATACACAGATAAATGCATATTGATCATAGCTAGCTCTTCCTCCCACTCCCCGCCAGCACATCCCCAGTCCCTGTTCATGGCCTTTAAAAAAGTTATTCACTGAGTCCGATCAGTGCTACCTGCGTTTGCGTGGGGGTGGGGCCATCTAGAGCACAGGAAACACCTCCTCTGAAGGAAAACGACAGTCCTTTCCCCAGCTGCTGTCACCTAGCTCCTCAGTAGGGATGAAGCCTCACGAGCCCTTATCCCATCCATGCTTCCGTGCTGGCGTGACTTCGGATGGTTCCTGTGCCCACAGCCATGGCTGCCGAGAGTTCATGAGCGCAGTGGTCATGTCACATCCGTAAGACTTCTCCCAGCTCGTATGTCCCTGCTCCCTTATTTATTTATGTATTTATTTATGTATTTATGTATGTATGTATTTATTTATTTATTTATTTATTTAATTTATTTGAAACAGGATCTCACATGGCCTTGGTCGGTCTTGCACTTGCAGTGTTGTCCAGGATGGCCTTAAACTGCAGATCCTCCTGCCTGTACCTAGCCAGTGTTGTAATTACAGGGGTGCATCACCACCCCTGACTAGGAGAAATACCCTTGAAGAAGTGAGATGAGACGTAAGAGATGGAGAGAGCAGTAGCTGGTTGGATAGGAGGCAGGTGATCAGAGTATACTAGGTAAACAGCAAATGCAAGGGCCCTGTGGTTACCAGGAACATAGCAAATCCAGGGCCGAAGGCAAGGCTAATGTGTTTGAAGTAAGATGGACTGTGATAGGAAATGAGGCTAGGAACAGAACTTTAGACCAAAGTTGCCTTGTAGATCACAGTGAAGAGCAGGGTCTCTCTCCTAGACTGCAGTGGTTTTGCTTCTTGAAAAGCTAGAGCATCTGAGATTCTTAGAGGCAGAGGGGCGCTCCCGGCTGGAGTCAGGTCTCCAGGTGACTCCTTTGTCCTCCTCAGGTGAGTGGGAATGGCCCTTGCTGACACCCAGGGCCCTGGCTGCAGGCATCTGCATGGCTTTGGCAGCGTCCACCAGTTCCTTGGGTTGCTATGCCCTGTGTGGCCAGCTGCTGCGTTTGTCTCCTCCACCACCACATGCCTGTAGTCGAGGACTGAGCCTGGAAGGGCTGGGCAGTGTGCTGGCGGGCCTGCTGGGGAGCCCCCTGGGCACGGCATCCAGCTTCCCCAACGTGGGCACAGTGAGTCTTTTCCAGGTACATGGATCTGAGAAAGGCCTGGGGAATTGAAGGTACAGGGGCTGGAACTCACTGATGGACTGTCAGCTGGGCTAGCTCTCAGTCAGGTGGGTCACTCAGGGAGGTGCCTAGAGGTGCTAAATGCTTTGACTGTGGAGAAACAGGAAATTGCCGCGTTAGGTGTGTCAGGAGTTCTGCCAAGGTTCACTAGAGGGACGAATGAGTTAGAGAAAGCCCTGTTCTAGCGGAAACTTCGTTTCAAAAGGAAGTATGCAGCATGATTTGAGGGAGCAAATACTATCATGAAAGCAGTGGTGTATGGCCTGAGTCAAAGAGGTCGCTCTGATAGAGTGGCTGGGATGCTTAGAAAGTGTCGTATTTAAGCTGGGATACAAAGGACGAGGCGTGGGCAAAGAAGTGGCTGTTTTCTAGTCTCTTCTTCCTCCATCCAGACTGGCTCTCGACGAGTGGCCCTCCTCGTGGGGCTGTTCTGCATGGGGTTTGGGTTCTCCCCAAGGCTGGCTCAGCTATTTACCAGCATCCCACTGCCCGTGCTTGGTGAGTAAATAGGTGGGAAGACAAGTACTGGGATACTATTTCCCCCGGTATGACCCAACCAGTTGGCTAGGCTGACACTGCCTTTTCCAGATAGCTTCTCTGAATGGCTATGAACATACGATCTTGTTTTCTTAGCTCAACCGTGTCTTTTGCGGAATCAGAAACAAGCGTGTTGGTAGCTTTTCCTCATCACAACCCGTATGTCCTACAAACCCTGAACCTTGTCCTCTTCCCACCTCCTCGTTTTCGTCTGTCTGAGGCAGGTGGGGTGCTGGGAGTGACCCAGGCTGTAGTTCTGTCTGCTGGATTCTCCAGTTTCCACCTGGCTGACATCGACTCTGGGCGAAATGTCTTCATCGTGGGCTTCTCCATCTTTATGGCCTTGCTTTTGCCGAGGTGGCTCAGGGAAGCCCCAGTCCTGCTCAACACAGGTAGGTGGGATGGGGGAGAAAAGGGGTTCCTCGGTAGTGGAGTTGAGGCTTTAGGCTCTCTGGATTCTTGGTCTCACAATGGGATTTTCCATGGGCTTCATTCAGTTATGTAATAAATACCCATTGAGCACGGTGCTAAGCGTCTGCCCTGGTTCTATTTCTGTTGTGGTGGCAAAACACTCAGATCAAAAGCATTTTAGGAGAGGAAAGGTTTTATTCAGTCAACAATTCCAGGTCACATTCCATCACTGAGGCAAGCCATGGCAGGAACTCAGGGCAGAATCTTGAAGGCAGGCCTGCTTGCAAAGCTATACAGCTTTACCTCCAAACAAGGAACTCACTTCACAGCCAAAGAGGTACGGTAGGAACCATGGAGGACACTGCTTGCTAGCTGGCTTACACACAGCTAACTTTCTTATACAGTTCAAGACCACCTGTCAAAGGATTGGTACTTCCTATGGTGGGCCAGATCCTACTAAGTCAATTACCAGTAAAGACTATCTCCTGCAGACATGCTTAGTAGCCAATCTATGTAGGTAATTCCTCAACTGAGACTCTCCTCTCAGATGACTCTAGGTTGTGACAAGCTGACAGTTAAAGTTAAACTAATTACAAAACCCTTCCTCTCAAACACATTAAAAGAAAACATCTAACTAGGCCAGGGCACAAAAGTCCTTCTAGGCTGGACAGTGATGGTGCATGCCTTTAATACCAGAACTCCCGAGGCAAAGACAGGTGGATCTTTGTGAGTTTGAGGCCAGTATGGTCTACAGAGTAAATTCTAGGATAACCAGGGACACACAAAGAAACTCTGTCTCAAAAAAAATCAAAAAGAAGTGTCAAATCCTAGCACCCAGGAAGCAGGTGGGGGGGGGGAGTGTCTCTGTGAGTTTGAGGTCAGATGTCTACATAGTGAGTTCCAGGCCAATGAGGGCTACCTACATCGTGAGATCCTAATGAAACAAAATAACAAAAACCTGTGGTACTCAATGTCAAGAGTAGCTTCTACCTGAGCTACTGAGGTGATCCAATAGAGCTGGAGTGGTCTTTGAGGATGGGAAAACGTAAACATATTTGGCCAAAGGCCATCTTTGTGTGTGAGACAGGATCTCATTTTGGAATCTAGGCTGGCTTCAAACCCTTGGCAATCTTCTTGCTTCAGAATCCCAAGTCTCAGGATTATAGATGTGAGCCACATGCACAGTTAGCAAGGTCATTCTCAATCTTGTTTCCCTCACATGCAAAGATAAAAGATAGGATAGAAATAGCA
This sequence comes from Apodemus sylvaticus, assembly GCF_947179515.1. Classification (NCBI taxonomy): domain Eukaryota; kingdom Metazoa; phylum Chordata; class Mammalia; order Rodentia; family Muridae; genus Apodemus; species Apodemus sylvaticus. The sequence continues at coordinate 38,056,835 of NC_067480.1, forward strand.
TATGCTGAAAGCCTATTTTATCTAGAGCCTATCTAGTTTATCTAGAACAGTGGTTTTCAACTGGGGGAGGGGTGTAAATTTGCCCCATGGGGAACTGTCTTAGTCAGGGTTTCTATTCCTGCACAAACATCATGACCAAGAAACAAGTTGGGGAGGAAAGGGTTTATTTGGCTTACATTTCCAAATTGTTGTTCATCACCAAAGGAAGTTAGGACTGGAACCCAAGCAGGTCAGGATACAGGAGTTGATGCAGAGGCCATGGAGGGATGTTTCTTACTGGCTGGCTCAGCTTGCTTTCTTAGAGAATCCAAGACCAACAACCCGGGGATGGCACCTCCCACAAGGGGCCCTCCCACCCTTGATCACTAATTGAAAAAAATGCCCCACAGCTGGATCTCATGGAGGCACTTCCCCAACTGAAACTCCTTTCTCTGTGATAACTCCAGCCTATGTCAAGTTGACACACAAAACCAGGCACTACAGGAATATTTAGCAATGTCTGGAGACATTTTTTGGATGTCATAAATGCAAAGAGGATTGTTATTGGGATTCAGTGCTTAGAGAGGTTATTAGACATTCTTTGATGCAGTGGACAGTTCCTTATAACAAAATGATCCGGTCCAAAGTGTTAGTAGGACTGAAATTGACAGGCCCAGGGTAGAGCAGAGAAGGTCAGAAGTTGCAGAGACTAGGGCTTTGTAATGCCACACTTTCCAGAGAAAGGGAGCTTGGGACAAAGGTACCTGGAGGGAATGTGGGTGCTTAGAAAACACCGTGCTGAAGAGATGCTACGGAAGGGCCTGAGTGTGGGGAAGGGAGTGTGTAGAGGGGAAAGTAAATGGGAGGAAATGACAGCTTCATGAGACTGTCCCTGGTCTGAGACTTAGTTTAGGTCTCGGAAAGGGAAGACGCCATGCCTGAGACAGTATCAGTTACCTTCCTGCCTGGCCCTGACACCTTGTAGGCTGGAGCCCCCTGGATATATTTCTGCGTTCTTTGCTGTCAGAACCCATTTTCCTAGCTGGTCTATTGGGCTTTCTCCTAGAAAACACTATATCTGGTAAGTCGAGACCAGGTCCTAGGGGAGTGGCTGGGTACTCATTACTCCCTGGGTTGGACAGGGACCGGAACAACCCCGCCTTTTACTTATTTTTCATTTAAAAATTAATTTATTTTTGTTTTAAATTATGCATATGTATGTACATGTGTTTTGCATTCATATAATCCCAGACCCGGAGATACAGGAGTTGTGAGCCATCTGGTATGGGTGCTGGGACTTGGAACTCGGGGCCTCTGTAAGAGCAGTACGGGCTCCTAGGAACTGAGCTGTCTCTCCAGCCTGACCATCCCTCTTTTACAGGTACACGGGTTGAGAGAGGCTTAGGTCAGGGGCTGCCAGCTTCTTTCACTGCCCAAGAAACTCAAATGCTTCAGAAATCCAGGAAGAAGGCTGCTCAAGAGTATGGGCTTCCTTTACCCATCAAAAACCTGTGTTCCTGCATACCACAGCCTCTCCATTGCCTCTGTCCAATGCCTGAAGACTCTGGGGATGAGGGCGGATCCTCTAAAACAGGAGAGACAGCCGACTTGTTGCCTAACTCTGGGGAGTCACATTCTACAGGTAGCAGAGAAGGGTTTAGGTCCCAGTAATCACCAAGACCAGCCTTTTTGTCTTAGTTTAGCAGTATCTCCCACTTTGCTGGAGTCTCACCTCAAAGGTTGTACTTTGTCCCAGTGGAGGTGTTTGTGGCCCACTAGTAAAACGGGCTGCCTTTCCTCCTCTTAATAAGACTTGAGTGTTTAGGAGCAGAGGCCATGGTTTAGTGGGTCAGAACTGAATAAATGAGATTTTTGCCTGTAAACTGTCAAGGTCGCTTGAATGAATTCTGGCATTCAAATTATTTACCGAGTGCTTCCCTTGAGCAAGGTCCTACATCCACGGATATGAATATGACAGGGTCCCTACCCTCTCCCTGCATTTAAGATTTAAATAACTAAGCTGGGCTGTGGTGGCGCACGCCTGTAATCTCAGCACTCTGGGAGGCAGAGGCAGGCGGATTTCTGAGTTCGAGGCCAGTCTGGTCTACAGAGTGAGTTACAGGACGGCCAGGGTTATACAGAGAAACTCTGTCTCGGGGGTGGGGGTGGGGTGGGGGGGTGGGGAAATCCCAAAAAACCAAAAAAAAAAAAAAAAGATTTAAATAACTAAAATGTAAATCAGAAGAGTCTATAGTAAGGAGGAAAATAAAGATGAAGAGGCAAGAAGGAAGTAGTATTTCGTTTCAACTGAGGGCAACAGAAAGGAATTAGGAAAACTGCAAGAGTAGCGAGTGGTCTCGACAAGTGAGGTTCGGGCCCCGCCCACCTGCGTCCTGGCTCCACCCCATACCCCAAGACCCCGCCTTCCCCAGTGTGTGTATGTGTGTGGGGGGGTGGCCTCTACCCTAGAGGCCTTTCAGTTTGCTCATCAGGGCAAGTCCGCCGTGAGGAGGGTGGGAGTTCCCGCAGCCGTTGACGGTAGGTGGGATCGGTTTCGAGTCGGCGCCGAGATCGGCGTCCGTCCGGATGCCGAAAAGCAGAGATACTCTCGGACCGTGGGCCCCGACCAGGGTGCTTTTTCCCAGAAAGGACCGCGCGCAGCCCGAACTCTGGGGTCGACTTCCCGAGTGGGCGGGACTGCGCACGCGCAGTCCGCTTTCGGTCTCTGTCTTGGAGGGTGGCGTGTGAGGCTCCTCCCTTAACAGGCTTTGTGTTTGGCCCGCTGGGTCCAATTGGCTTTGTTCCCATTTGGGGCCCTAAGCCGTAACTGTGTGCAGTGGGTGCTGTAAAAATGAGAGACGGGCGACAAAGTTCCTGCACGGGAGGCGAATGGACGCCTAGGGCGCTCGAGGACAGGGGTGTGTGACCTCTGGAGCAGGGCCTAAAGTTTGCCCTCTATGGTGGCACAGGGCGTGGGCTCGACCGATGGTCTGTAGGGCCTTGCTGCCCCCTGCAGGGTGTTGAAGGAACTATCCCAGAGCGTCGTGCAACTTCACATTCTCCCCTTTAAAAGACAAACCCGTGAGGTTGGTTAATGAGATCTTGGAAGACCAACTTGCGGGGGATGGGGGGCAGTAAAACCCCAGTTGACAGATTCCTTCTCCCTCCTTCTGGGGACAGTCTCAGGCCCCAGTCCGTTCTGCCACTGAGTTAGCTTTTGTTTTGTTTTTGTTTGTTTGTTTGTTTGTTTGTTTGTTTTTTTGAGAGGGTCTTACAATGTTGTCCAGGTTGGCCTCCAAATCACGAGCCTCCTGCCTCAGCCTCCTGTGTGCTAGGATTACAAGCATGCCTCATCATGCCTGACTCCACTGAGTTATACTTACCTCAGACCAGGCTGAGTGGTAGGAGCAGCCAGACTGGGTTTATGAGCTGAATGTTTAGACATTTTTATAGGGCCAGCTGTCCCTGGCCACATTAAAACAGCTTCTTCCCATTCAGACAAAACCATCGACTTGTGGGTTTTGACCTTCGGAACTTAAGGAGGGACCAGTTAGGCCAATAAGCTCAATTTTGGTGAGTTTTAGAGTGCATGGCAGGATGTGCCTATAAGGGAAATTAGAGGGTTTGGCAACTTCATTTGTATTTCCAATCTTTCCCAATGTAAACTCTTGCCCAGTGAAGACTCTTTAATCATTCCAAGACCAGTCTATTCTGTTGGAACAGCACACGATACTAAATAACCGTCTCCACACATAACGTTTTAAGGCAGCTGCAAATAACCACCGTATGTGCAGTCCTGTGTCACTTGAAATGGCCCTATGTTTTTTTATTTTTTGAGAAAGGGTTTCTCTGTATAGCCCTGGCTGTCCTGTAGACTAGGCTGGCTTTGAACTTGGAGATCCTCCTGCCTCTGCCTCCCAAGTGCTGGGATTAAAGGCGTGCGCTATCACTGCTCAGCTGGCTGTAGGGTTTTTTTTTTTTTTGTTGTTTTTTTTTTTTTTTTGAGAACTGTGTTGTTAGGCAATTTTATTCCCTGCAGATATCACACAATGCATGTGCTTGAACCAAGATGGCAGTAATACCACTATCTGTGCTCTTTTAGGGTCCCTGTCATGTATGCACTCTTTCTGAGCATATACATTTGTATTTCACTTGTTAATTGTAGTGCAAACTAATTAGTGCCATGAGACAGTGCTTTGAAAACTGGGAATATGATGGCTTAGACAGAGTTGAAAATGACTGTTTCTCATTAAATGGGAATTCTGTTATTTTCTTTGTAGTCTAAGTTTTCACCTCCTGGCACTTCCCTTCCTTTTGTATTTATGGATTAAAATAATGAAGGAAATTATATAACTTTGTGTGTCCACAGGAAAAATAAATTCTATCAAGATTTACTTGCTATATATTTAACTAGGATGAGGATACAGCATTCTTTATCGAGGTAAAAACATTGATGTCCAGGAGTTCCAAGCTGTGCAAAGCCTGTTGTTGGTGATGTGGGCCTTAGTGTGGGCATGTCCCAATTAGTGAAGTGCAATTGTCATTTCCTCTGTGGTGTGAAATGTGCTGGCTGTTCATTTGTTAAAAGGGACTTGGGACATTTCTCTTGTTCTTATTTATTTATTTATTTTATGTATGTGAGTACACTGTTGCTCTCTTCAGACACACCAGAAGAGGGCGTCGAATCCTATTACAGATGACTATGAGCCACCATGTGGTTGCTGGGAATTGAACTCAGGACCTTTGGAAGAGCAGTCAGTGCTCTTAACCACTAAGCCATCTCTCCAGCCCCATTTCTCTTGTTCTTATTAACTCTTGTGTGCCAGGTAATGTGAGGACCATCATGGGTCTTCCATCATACATATACACATGAATTTTCCATAATTGTAGAGTCTTAACTTGAATAGTCTCTAGGTAAGAATTTCTGTTTTAGATAAGGGGGAATATGATCAAGTACATTATATATGTATGAAATTGTGAGAGGACAAATAAATTAAGACTTAAAAACGAATCCCTGGGGCTGGAGAGATGGCTCAGCAGATAAGAGCACTGACTGCTTTTCTGAAGGTCCTGAGTTCAAATCCCAGCAACTACATGGTAACTCACAACCATCTATAATAAGATCTGATGCTCTCTTCTGGTGTGTCTGAAGACAGCTACAGTGTACTTACATATAATAAATAAATCTTTAAGAAAAAATGAATCTCTGTTTTAGATATTTTTTTGATACAGAATTTCATGTAGTCCAGGCTGGCCTTGAACTCACCACTATGTAGGTTGAACTTTTGTTTATTTAATTGAAAAAATTTGCTTAATATTTACTTATTTTATTTGAGTGTTCTATCTGCATGTATACCTGCATACCAGAAGAGGGCAGCACATTCCAGTGTAGATGGTTGTAAGCCACCATGTGGTGGCTGGGAATTGAACTCAGGACCTATGGAAGTGCAGTGCTCTTAACACTGAGCCATCTCTCCAGCCTCATGAAGGATTTTTTTTAATTTCATTTTTTTGTGTGTGTGGTTTAGGATGTGTGTACATGTGTGCATGTCCATATAGATGTATGTATAAGCACCCGGAATATGAAGATCAGAGGACAATCTCAGAGGTGATCCTCAGGTGCCTCCTACTATTTGCTTGAGGTAGAGTCTCTTGTTAGCCTAAAACTTTGTTCTGTAGGCCTGGGTAGCCACACCCTCTGGAGTCTTATCAGTGTTGTGATTACAGATACATAGCACCTTACCAGCCTTTTATGGGTTCTGGGGATCTGAACCCAGGTCTTTATGAGGCAAGCATGTGACCAGTAAAACTAGCAAGGCTAGTTTTGCCCCAGCCCAGCCTTGATCCTCCACCACCATCTCCCCAGTGCAGGATTGCAGGTCAGAACATCGGGTCTGCTTTAGGATTTTACTCTTCATCTTCAATCTTCCTGAGTTTTGCCTTTTCTCTCTTTCCTCTTATAAAAAAATTGTAATATCTATTATGTGGAAGCCAGGGGACAGCTTACAGGAGATAATTTTTTCCTTCTAGCATCAGTTCCTGGGGATCCAACTCAGGTCATCTGGCTTGGCTAAAGCGCCAAACTTTGGTAATCAATCAATCAGTCAATCAATCAATTTGTTTTTGAGACAGGGTTTCTCTGTGCAGCCCTGGCTGTCCTGGAAATCACTCTATAGATCAGGCTGGCCTGGAATTCAGAGATCTGCCTGCCTCTGCTGGCACTAAAGGCGTGTGCTACCATGGGCCCAATCAAATAATTTGAATGTCCTCCTGCCTTAGGACTTCGATTTTGTGTGTGTGTGTGTGTATGTGTGTGTGTGTGTGTGTGTGTGTGATTCTTTTCCTTCTGGGAAAGGTGGGATTCAAATAAAGATTCAATAGGAATGACTTGGGTTTCCATTTTATATTAAATGCATCAATATGTTGAGTTTTAAGCACTATGAAAGAAACATCTGCTTTTTCTCCCCCTTTCTTCCTCCTCTCCACTTTTTCCTTTCTTCCGTCCCAAGGTTAGTCTGTCTCAGTATCCTCAACTGGTCTGGGAATCCTGAACTTTCTGCCTCCATCAAGTTCCGGGATTAGCGGCATGGAGCACCTTAGTGGTAAAGGCATATTTTATAATCTTTAGGAACTTAGTGTGAGAATATTAGAATATTTATTCTAATCTTTAAAAAAGATGTGACTCATTTTTATTTTGTGTGTATGAGTGTTTGCCTGAACATATGCAGGTACTACAAGTGCAGTGCTTGAGGTCAGAAGAGGGCACTGGATCCCTGGAACTGGACTTCCGGGTGGTTGTGAGCTGCCCTGTCATGGGTGCTGGGAATTGATCCCTGTCTTCTGGAAGAGCAACCTGCGCTCTTCTCCTCTGTCCTGTTTCTCCAGTCACAGATTCTGGATAAATTTTAGGTTAGTTGTCAAGAGGGTAGTTAGGTTGCTGCTAGGCTGGTTATATGAAGGGAGCTTGTGTTTCATGTTTCTATTTAACTGGGGAGGACTTTTCATGCGATTTCAATTGGCTTGGAGTTATGAGTGGTTCTCTTGAAGGCTGACTTTCCTGAGGCCTCTGCTGAATTTGGACTTTCCTGCAGATGGAAGAGGAGGAGCAAGGCCTGCTGATGCAGCCATGGGCGTGGTTACAACTCGCTGAGAACTCACTGTTGGCCAAGGCTTCTATCACCAAGCACGGTTATGCCTTGCTGATTTCGGATCTTCAACAGGTGTGGCATGAACAGGCAGACACTTCGGTGGTCAGCCAGCGAGCTAAGGTAAGGATGTTAGTGTGAAGAGAAGTATCACTGTGGAGTGGCATGCTGGCCGTAGGACATCAGCCAACTGGCTAGCTGTACATTGGCATGGGAAGCTGGTTTGGATTGAAAGGTGTATAGGTTCAACACGCTTATCATAAAGCTCTAACCTCTGAAATACTCAAAATATGAAACTCAAGCACTCTAAGAGTTTTAGATTTTGGATTATTTTGGATTTTGGGGCTAGAGTTGTGCAACTGGTAAAAATTAATGCATGTATTCCAAAGTCCAAGGAACTCAGAAATCTGAAACATGCTGAGAGAGGTGGAGAGAGGGAGAGAAAGACTGATTCTGCACAAACAATAATGCATTATGTCATCTGTATTATATGACATATATAGGCCTTCGGGGAGCTTGTCCAGGTCAGAACCGTGGAGCAGGCTAGTTGATTTTTTGCGACTCTTTGTTGTTTTCATTCTGCCCTAATGTTTCCTCTTTGCACTGTCCTCTTCTTCCCGCTGTCTGTCTTCATGGGCCCCCTTTGCTCTCTGCTGTCTTCATGGGCCCCCTTTTCCTTCTCACTGTCTTCATGGGCCCCCTTTTCCTTCTCACTGTCTTCATGGGCCCCCTTTTCCTTCTCACTGTCTTCATGGGCCCCCTTTTCCTTCTCACTGTCTTCATGGGCCCCCTTTGCTCCCTTTTCTTTCCTCACCCTCACTCTGTACTGCCGTCATCTCTAGGAACTGAACAAGCGCCTCACAGCTCCCCCTGCAGCTTTTCTCTGTCACCTGGATGAAGTGCTTCGCCCACTCTTTAAAGATTCTGCTCACCAGGATGCTGCTCACCCTGGCAAAGCGACTTTCTCCTGTGATCGCGGAGAGGAGGTACTGATTCTGCGAGTGCGAAGCGAGCTCTCCGGTCTCCCCTTCAATTGGCATTTCCACTGTATTCCAGCTAGTTCTTCACTGGTAAGTGCAGTTTAGAGATGGGATACTTGTGGGATCTAAGCTACTTCTGGTAAAGATCTGGGTGCTCTTGTACTTCCTGTAAACCTTGCTTGAAATTCTGTAATAATAATAATAATAATAATAATCCTCTCTGACTATACAGGAAGCTAAGGAGATGCTTAACTGATACACTCTTGTTTTGCAAAGGGAGCAGGGTTTGGGTCTGAATACTTTATTTGGTTACTTCATCCAATATTATTATTTTAATGACAGGGTCTCAAGCATGCTAGGTTATGCTGGAATGACCTTATCCTTTTACCCGAGTGTTAGGATTGCAGATACATCACCATGCTCAGTTTACGTAGCACTTATGCAGTGGTGGAGGGTCGAACCCAGGACTTTGGTTCTGGGTAAGCATTCTGCCAACTGAAGTGTATCCCTGGCTTCTCTTGATTTTCTTTTTGAGATAGAGTTTCAGTGTAGTGTGACAGAGATCTGCCTGTTCTGCCTCTGGTGAATCTTTTTACCATGCACACTTTTCTTAATTTTTTTTTTTTAGAGTTACATTATGAAGCCTTAGCTGGCATGTAGTTACTTTACAGTGAAATCTGGCTTTGAACTTGAAGCAATCCTCCTGTGCCCATTTCCAAGCGGTCTATGTAGCAGGTTCTAGGACAGTGAAAGTTATATAATAGCAAGACCCTGTCTCAGAAACTAAAAAGCCAACCAAGGAACCAAATGGCAAGTTTTGAAATTGAAAGCTGGGCATGACTATACAGATCTGTAATCATAGCACTAGGGAGATAGAGGCAGGAGGATCCTGAGTTCAAGGCCATCCTCAGCTACATAGTGAGTTTGAGGGTAGCTTGAGCTACATGATACTCTGTCTCAAAAACCAATGAATTGCTGAGTATGGTGATAAACGCCTTTAGTCCCAGCACTCAGGAGGCAGAGGCAGACAGATCTCAAGGCTATCCTGGTAAACATAGAGAGTTCCAGGAATAAAAAAGAAGAAAAAGAAAAAGAAAAAGAAAAGCTGACTTTGACTTTGGATTTAGTATGTCTGCTTTGAATCCCACTAGCCCAGCAGGGCTAGCTCATACCTCTAATCTCTGAATTTGAGGCCAGCCTGGTCTACAGAGTGAAATCCAGGACAACCAGAGTTTTACACAAAGAAGCTCTGTTGTCAGAAACAAAAAGCCTAAACAACAACAACAAAAACCAAAACCAAACTTAAACTAGAAGCCTCAAATTTCCTCCAAATATCCACTGCAGCTGATGTGGATGTAACAACATGACACTGTCAGTTTGGAGAATAGGGGTGTGTGTGTGTGTGTGTGTGTGTGTGTGTGTGTGTAGGTGCATGTGCAAGAATGTTAGAGCATGTAGAGAGGCCAGATGCCAACCTCAGGTGTCTTCCCTCCACCCCCCACCAGGGTCTTTGTGTGGCTGTGGCTGTCCTGGAACTCACCAGGCTGGGGTTAAAGGCATGCACCACCACTGCCCAGCTTCAGGTGTCTTCTCTATTGTTTTTTGAGACAAAGTCTCACAAAACCTGGAGCTCGTTCATTTGGTTAGACTGGCTGGCCACCAAACTCAGAAATACTTCTGTCTGCCTCACTAGTGTGGGATAACAGGTGCTTACCACTTTTTATGTGAGTGCTGGAGCCTCAAACTCAGGTCCTCATGATTGTGTGACACTTTACTAAGCTACCTCTCCTGCCTCCCATTTTTTTAAGTGGAGTGTACCCTCCAGTCATTCTAGTCTATAGATATTTACTTAGGAATGATAGAAGCCCGTGGTGGTGGCGCACGCCTTTAATCCCAGCACTTGGGAGGCAGAGGCAGGTGAGAAAAAAAAAAAGAATGATGGAAATATAACCAGGTATAATGGTACGTGCCTGTGATCCCAGTACTCTGTAGTTGAGGCAGGGAGGGCACAAGTTTGAGGCCAGCTTCTGCTACATGGTGAGTTCTAGGCCAGCCAGAGCTCCACAGTGACCCAGTCTCACAGACCAAGGAGCAAGCCTCCCAGCTTCCTCTTCCCACAGAGATCCGCTCAAACGTTTCTTCCCAAAGGCTTTGTCTGGTTGTTTTACTTTTACTTTATTTTATGTGCATGGGTGTTTTGCCTGCATATATGTCTGTGCACCACATGTGTGCCTGGTGCCTGCAGAAGCCAGAAGAGGCCACCAGACCCCCTGGACCTAGAGGTACGGATGGTTGTGAGGTGTCATGTGGGTATTTGGAAGTTGAATGAACCCAGTTCCTCTGAAGAGCAGATGTTGCTCATAACTGCTGAGCCACCTCTCCAGCCCCACTGTATTAGTTTCCAAGCCAGAAATAACCCAAGAACTGAAGAAAATTATAGGATATTCACAATATATATTTAAAAAAGAAATTTTTTGAATCAACAAATACTGCTTGTTGTATTCAGTAGCACTCAGTGACCAGAGTGTTCTTCGAGAAGCGTGGGGCTCAGGTTGGCCGCAGAACAATCTGCAAAGGTGTTTCCTAGTTCCCACTTCCAGGTATAGTGTACCTGAAGCACTGTGGGCGATGTGATCATTTGACATCAGTGATCACATTGGGATGCCTACATACATCCACTGTAGGGAACAAAGAACTGGTTTGTTTTTAAATATTTTTAATTATGTGTATTTCTGTGTGTGGGTTTGTATACATGAGAGGCGGAAGATGATGTTGGATCTCTTGGGCCTGGAGTTTCAGGTGCTGACACCCAAACTTGTGTTCTGTGGAAGAGCTGTCTCTCCAGCCCAGCAAAAGGCTTACTGTTTACTGGTGTTTGTTTGTTTGTTTATGTCTGGAACTTTGCAAAGCTGCACTTGAGTGCTGGGATTGCTCAGTTATCACAGGTTTGTTTGTGGTTCTGGAGATGGAGCCCAGGGCCTCACACTGGGTAGGCATGCACTCTACTATGAGCTATACCCTAACTAAGGCTGTTCTCTAATGTTGCCAAGGCAACTGACCACATCAGTTTTCCAAGTAGTGGTGACGATAGGTGTCTCCCATTGTGACTGATTTTATGAAGAAATTGCCAAGGGTCATCCACAGGTTCTGCTGTGTAGTAAACACTCACATTTGTTGACTTTAATTGAATTTCTTGTGAATCTTCCATCCTACTTAGATACAGAATTTCAATCATTTAAAACCTGTGATTTTTGGTTAGGTGACACCAGAGGGCGCTGTTTCCTCAGGGATGCTTGTTCTGGCATCTAACCATTTGGACCACTTTGGAGAATTCCTAGCAATAGCTGGTCTCGTCATGTATTAGGTAGTCCTACAAATTCAGGGGTTGACAGGCTCTAGAAGTTCCTTTTTTCTAAAGTAAAGAGGAAGTGGAGGTGTAGCTCAGTCTTGGAGCACTTGTTCTGCATGGGCCAGGATTGGGCCCAGCTTGGGAGGGGAGACAATGAAGAACACTTGACTAGTGATAAAAATGTTGAAGGAAAATGAAAGGAGTAGCTAAGTATTGTAGTGCAGTCTTCCAGCTAAGGAGATTTCCTGGGAAAGAAGCTTCAGTGTTTAGACGAGGCTGAAGTCTGGTTGGCTACAGGGAGGCGTGTGATATACCCAAGGTGGGTGCTGACACGCAAACCTGCGTCCTCTGGACGAGCTGTCTCTCCAGCCCAGCCAAGGACTTCCTGAGAGATAGAACGATTGGTTAGCAAGTATATTTTAAGTTCAGATTAAGTTCTTACCGTTCAATGAAGAAGACTTGTCCCAGGGAAACCCCGGGCAGCGGGAAGGAGCTAGAGCTGGTAGACACTGTCAGGGCTGTAGGCGGCCACTATTTCAGGCGGGTGTGTGTCTGTGAGGTCATGCGGTTGGAAGCTTTGTTACTCATTCTTGTGATAGTTTTCATTTACTTTTTTTTTTTTTGAATGGGTAATTCATGCCAAAGGCAAATATGTCAAGCAGCATTTAAAGGTCTACAGTCTAAGAAACAAACAGCTAGGCTTTCTGTGTGCTCTCTGTTTTCCTCCTAAAGCAATTACTGAGGTCAGCTTTCTGTTTATTCATCCCCTCCAGCCCCCACCACACACATTTTTTTTTTTGAGGCAGAGTCTTACATAGTGCAGGCTAGCCTCAAAATCATCATGTAGCCGAGGACCTTTAAACCTCCACCTCCAGCCTCCACCTCCCTAGCTCTGGGATTACAGGCATGCTATCTGGTTCCATGCATTCGAGACAAGCGCTCTGCAAGCTGAGGCCATCCTTGGCCATCTCTTCTTCTTTCCTTGTTAGCATGTTCCTCAGTAGCCCAGCTCAAGTTGGAAACCCATCTGCCTCGTTTCCTGGATGCTGAGATTACAAATATGAACCACCACACCTTGTTATTAACCCTGGGGACTTAGTAGTTCTTAATTCTCTGTAGGAACTGTGAACTATATAATAAGGCTTTGGGTGTCTGCTTTAGGATTCTGCATCTGTCTGCACTCGTGATGGCTTTCTCTTCATGTTCTGTTTCCTGTTGTCTGTTCTTTCCAGTATCTAATATAACTGTTTCCCTGCCTTGTTGTTTGTGTTTAAATGTTTTTACTAGATTTATTTACTTTATTTTATGTATGTGAGTATTTTGCCTGCCTGTATGTATATGTGCATCACATGTGTGCCTGGTGCCTAAAGAGGCCAGCAGACGGCATCAGATCTCCTGGAGTTACAGATGACTGTGAGCCTCCATGGGGATGCTGGGGATTGAACCAGGTCCTCTGAAGAGCGGCCAGTGCTCTAACCACTCCACTGCACCATCTCCAGCCCTTGTGTTTGGGAAACTAAGGTTTGTTTGTTTTCCTTCCTTCCTTCCTTCCTTCCTTCCTTCCTTCCTTCCTTCCTTCCTTCCTTCCTTCCTTCCTTCCTTTTGTTGTTGTTGTTTTTCGAAACAGGGTTTCTCTGTGTAGCCCTGGCTGTCCTGGAACTCACTCTGTAGACCAGGCTGGCCTCAAACTCAGAAATCTGCCTGCCTCTGCCTCCCAAGTGCTGGGATTAAAGTGTGTGCCACCACTGCCTGGCTGAGACTTAAGTTTTTTGAGACTAAGTTTCACTGCATGGCTCAGACCCTCCAACTTGTGATCTTCCTACTCCCGCCTCCCTTTCTGCTGAGATTACAGGTGTGCATCTAATATAATTCTTGATATTTTGTATTTTCACTTTCAGATCTGTCACCTCCTTGGTTGCTTATGATGCCCAGGGGTCACATCCCTGAGTTTCTTAGTAGTAGGAAGAACACAAGTTTTGGAACAAGCAGACAAATTCATAGTCAGCCCTACTACCTTTAGATTATGTAGACTATTGAATTGAGTTTTTTCTGACTCAGCTTCTTTATCTGTCAAATACAAGATTGCTCTGCACTTATGGTTAAAGAAGAAGATTCTTCTAGTGGAACTGGGGGAGATGGTGTCCAACACACCTGCTTTTTTCATTGAAGGCTGAGGTCATGTGAGATGCTAGCAGGGCCGGCACTAGAGTCAGTCTCCTGATCCCCAGTCTATGGATGGTTAGTTTCACTGGACTACCTGATATGACGGGATGTCTGGGCCAACTCCCTCCTGCCGAGGGCTAAGTGTTTTGTAGGAAGTCAGAAGACTTTAGGGGTGGGATTAGAGGTGTTCCCCTTCTGGGGAAGAGTGTAACCTCTGTTGTACCCCACACTTCCTGGCCTGTCATGGAGCTCTTCAAAGGCAGTCTCCTCAGAGCCTCATTCCCAGTAGGTACAGGCTGCTTTGACTTGGGATGGAATGTCTTCCTCTTTTGCTTTCCTTGAAGGAAGGGGGTGCTCCTAATCTGAAGCACTGCACAGTTGTTGTTGTTGTTGTGCCTTTGGAGGGATACTGATCTTTCCGCATGGTTGCGTTTTATTTTTTATTTTTATACTAGTCTTTTTATGACCATTAATACATATTTTGGGGACTGCTAACCAGCATTCATCAAAGCTTGAAAACAGAACATGGCTTTCAGGCTTAAGAGAAATCATTTTAATGTTCATGTAGCTTTGAAATTAATTATAGCTCAGGAATTCAGAGTGGTGTGAAATTATTTGAGAAGCTGAAATACTTCCTGATTAGAAACTCCTTTTTGTATCTAGATATTGAAGTCTAATAGATCTTTCCAGTTGCCTGAGGCCAGTATCCTGTTTCAATAGGCCTGGCATTGGTTGAGACCTATTCCTCTCCAGGTTTCATGCTGTTATATTTAGCACCTCAAAGCCCCCCCCCCAGCCCACCACGGTGAGAGACTGGTTATTAATGTTAGGAGTTTCTGTTATTTGAGGGGTGCCACCAAATGGCCACTGTGGCTGCTTGGTTAGCAATGATAATTATTTTCAGTTCAATCCACCAAACCTCTATTGGCTTGCATACAGTTATTTGACTGTTTTTCTAATCTACCTTGACCAGGACCAAACTTATCAAAACTATTTCTAGAGCATAGAGTTTTAATCTCTGTATTGAGTTAATTATTATGTTTGTGCATGTATAATGTGCATGTGGAGACTGGATGACAACTTGCAGGAATCAGTTCTACCACGTGGGTCTGGAGGACTGAACTCAGGTCACCAAGCTTAGCAGCTTGGTGAGCCATCTCCCAGGCCAGGAGTCCTGAGCAACACTTCTTAGAGGCCTAAGTCCTTTCTAAGTCCTTCCTGGGATAGGACTCAGTACTAGGTTGGCGAGTGCCAGGTGACAAAACAAACAAACAAACAAACACCCCCACGTTATCTACAGCTAGACCTGGCTCTGGCTCTGCACCCTGTGCCAGAATGCCTACATTTGTTTGGATTATGGTACAAAAGCTGCTGCTCTCATCTGCCCACCCCTACCTCCACAGCCAGGCTTTTTTCTTTCCTGATGTAGAAAAGTCTTTTCCTTAGAATCTGAGCTGCACCACAAGCAGTGCTTTAGTTTTCTCTGGAGACTTACTGGAAAGTGAGGCCGTAGGTGCCTGGAGAATCACCGCCCGGGGTTCTGACCAGGTGACTCTGCTGGCACCTCTGATGGCACACTTACCTCCATTCCCTTATTTCAACCCTGCCATGGGGTATCTTGTCTAAAGTGCTCCCCTTTTAGATCTAGCCAGGGATGAGCATTCTATGGCCAGCAGGCTAAATCTGGCCTGCTGCCTGCTTTTGTAGAGTTATATTGGAGCATGGCCATCTATTTGTTTACATACTGTCGGTGGCTGCTTTTGCGTGTCACAACAGCAACGTTGAGTGGTTGCAGCAGAGACTCTGTGGGCCACAAAGCTGAGAATATTGATTATCTGCTCTCTGAGAAAAACGTGCTGACCCCTGACCTAGGGCATCTCTTTGGCTTAGTGTCTTTTAGGTCATGCCCTTGGTGCTGATGGCATCCTCTAGCCACAGGCCAATGGGCACTGTACAGAGGTGACTTACGTGATTCTGCATAGGTGTATGTCACTGTATGAGTACTCCGTAGAGCTGTGCTGTAGCAGGGCTGCACCTGCACCCTTCTGTGTGCACTGGGCTCAGTAATGGGCTGCCTTTGTTTTTTTATTATTATTTTACAATAACTTTAAGTTCTACTGTGTATTTTGAGAATAGATTAAACTCTGACCTTTTATCTGCCCTGAAATGTTTTTTTTTATTATTATTTTTTTTATTTTTGGATTTGTTTCTGCCCCCCCCCCCCCCCAGACAGTGTTTCTCTGTATAGCTCTGGCTGTCCTGGAACTCACTCTGTAGCCCAGAAATGATTCTTAATAAATACTTAGATCAAGTTTGATGGTTTTCTGTTGCTATTGTTCTCTTTTTTTCTCCTGCTGGTGTACTGTTTCAGCCACACCCCTTTCATGAGCCACACCCCTTTCATGAGCCACACCCCTTTCATGAGGATTCCTTGGATCTTTTGCTCTTATCTCTGTTGAGAGTTGAGTCACACTTCCCTCTTCTCAAGGAGACCACCCTTGTATTTTTATTTAGTTATTTTTAATCTTTTTTAATCTTTGCATGTGTGTGGGTGTTTTGCCTGCATGTATGTTTGCATCCAATGTGTATGTATGGCCTATGGAAGCTGGAAAAGAATGAATGTCTGGTCCCCTGATCTGGAGTTACAGACAGTTGTCAGTTATCGTGTTGGCCCTGGGAATAGAACCCATGTCTTCAGGAAGAGCAGCCAGTGTTCTTAACCACTGAACAGTTGGTCTACATCAGTGGTTCTCAGTCGGCTCCTATATCAGTGGTTTTTAGCCTGTGGGCTGTGACCCCCTTTGGAGGTTGCAATATCAGGTATCATGAATATTAGATATTTACATTAATAACACTACCATAACAGTTCTTAACAGTAGCAAAATTGCAGATATGAAGTAGCAATGAAATAATTTTATAGTTGGGGATCACAACAACATAAGGAACTGTATTAAAAGGTTGCAGCCTTAGGAAAGTGGAAAAACACTGCCCTATCTCTTTTTCTTTAAATCAGAACTGTATATTTTTCTGTCCATTCATATTCTTGTTTTATCCTTCCCATTCCATATCTGGACCACAAAGAAAATCTCTGAGTCTCTTTAATATGTAAAATTAATATTGTATTTGTGTTTATGTTCCTGTACATGAATTGCTTGTCTATGAAATTATAAGTTCCTCTGAAAATGCTTATTTTATGGAAAAGAAGTATTTTTCTTCTAGTAGCTTATGCAGTGTTTGGTAGCACCTTATGAGTACCTGTTGACTAATTGACAGCTCTTCTTCATCAAAGGTCTTTCAGCATTTGATTCATCCTCTGATGGGTGTGAGCCTGGCATTGCAGAGTCATGTGAGGGAGCTAGCAGCATTGCTTCGGATGAAGGACCTTGAGATCCAGGCCTACCAGGAGAGTGGGGCTGTGCTGAGCCGAAGTAAGAAGACATTCTTAGAGGACTGGGTGGGGTCCAATAGTCTTAGAAAAGGGGAATATAATTTGTATTAAGGGTACTTCTGGAGTTGGAGGTATGGATGAGTTGGGGGCGTATTTGCTTAGCATACACCAATTCCTGGCTTTGAAACTTAGAACTACATAAGTGGGAGTGTTGACATAGCATATAATCACAGCTCAAGAGGTAGTGGCACTCAAGTAGAGGCAGGACATTATCCTTGGTGACACAGCAAGCTCAAAGCTAGTCTAGGGTACATTAGACCTTGTTTCAAACAAAACAGAGCAGAACCTCTAAACAATAAAATTTTCTCTTCCCAGATAGAAACTAACAGCTGGACACTTGATACTAGATGTCCCCTCGGTCTGCCTTAGGTACCTGGCTGGGGCCCTTGTGTCCAGTAAAAGCCACAACCACATCCAGACATGTCCTAAGCAGTGATGAAGAAAGACTTTGGAAAGGGGCCAACAACTCTTCAAAATTATATTAGCAAAACATGGACTCCAGAGCCGAGAAGTAAATCTAGTTTTAGAATAAAAAAAGGTTCTATGCATTCTTTGTCTTTGTGACGGGCAATCTTCTAGAGCAAATGCTACTGCTGAACCATTGTTGCTAATTGCCCCAGTCTTCTCCTTTTGTTTATCCACACACCCTCAACCCTTCTCTTGAGGGCCTAGGGCACTGTGGACGTCAGGTCTCTGACTTCCTTCCTAGAAGTCCTGGGCCCCACTCTGCTATCTTCTGATCAGGGTGAAGCTCATCTGTAGGCTCACGTTCCTTTCTCTATCTCTTCTTAATTACAGGTCGATTGAAGACAGAGCCATTTGAAGAAAATTCTTTCTTGGAACAGTTTATGGTAGAGGTAGGGTATTTGTTATTTCCTTTCTCCTTCTATAAATTTGGGCAGAGTGCCTGGGTGGCAACCTGCATTGTGGGCGTTAGGTGGCTTGTGTGGTTGGAAAGCCCTTTGCCTGAAAAAGTTGCTTGTGGAAAGTTTGATGAAGTTCGAGATGTGTGTAGAGAAGTTGGGGGAAGAGTGAAGAAGGTGAAAGTAGGCTTTTCCTACTTAACCTCTCTGTTAAGGTACCATGTGGGTGTCATTTAGAGTTCTGTAGCCTTGGGAAGATTGGTTGGCCAGTGTTCACTTCTGCTTGCTGAGATCTGGATTAGTAGAAGGGTGGTCATTTGTTGTCTGGTGCCTTTAGCATCTAGCAATAGAGGAAGGTGTAAAAAGCTCAGAGCTACCATTTGGGGACTGTCTTGTGGGCACAGCAGGCTGTGGAAAATCACAGTGTTTATACAAAGGGCCTGGCACAGGGATGAATGGGGAGTAGATAATTGTGGCCTGTCGGCAGCTTCTGCCCAGGTCTCTCTTCTAAGGACTGAGCTTGGCCAAAAGGAATATTCACTGGGTGCCAGACAGTGGGAGTATTAATAATAGTGACCTTTGATAATACTAGTCAATATTGGTCTTTCCTTTCTCAACTCTTCTGAAGCTTGTTGGTTATGTGGGTAGTACCGTAGTATTGCTGCTTCATTTTAAAACTATACATGTTAGTTACCCACACTACTACTTTAGGATTGAAACAGACAATGCCTTTATAATCCTATGTAATGGATTGTTCATATTTCTGTCTTGCCATCTAGACTAATTATAAGCTTTTCATGGACAAAGTCTATGTCTCATACTTTTCCTTAATGGGAAAGTTAGCATTTTTCCCCTCAGAGGGGCATAAAGTACGTGTGCTTGATTGAGAACCTTCTGTTCTGCCTTTGAACATTGGCTGAGCTCTCAGATCCAGACTCTTAAGAAAAACCTTGAGCTGGGTGCTTGCTTTCCAGTGTCCTTGCACTGGAAAACTAATGTTCTGCAAGAGGAGTCACACATGCAAAGTCTTGAAGCTTAGTAGGAGTTAGCTTAACAGATGTTGTATTTATCATAGTGTGCATGTGTAAATGGTGAACGTGAGTGGGAGCACACATGTGGCACAACTCTCAGGAGCTGACTCTCCCCTTCAGCGTGCTGTCCTGGGATTATGTGGCAAGTGTTTCCGTCCAGTGAGCCGTGTTGCTGGCCCCAGGTGTTAACCTTATGGGAGAAAAAGAGATAATATTAAACAGAATTTGTAAGAGAGTCTCTAGGCCACTTTTCCTCCAGTGGCTTCTTTTCTCTATTAAGCTGAGCATGGGGAGAGTAGTGTAGTCCAGGGGAGGTTAATGATGTGCTAGTTCCCTGCCTCAGAGACTCAGGGAAGCAGTGCAATGCTAATTCTCCTGCCTCACACCTCTCCAGCTCAGCTCCTACGCATTTTACTCTATATGCTTTCTGTGTTAGCAATGTGGAATGTCTTTTAATTTTCTCAAGTGTTATTTTCCTTTGCTTCTATCTTCACATGCATTCTTTCCTTGTCAAGAGTGTCCAGTGCCTTCTCCTTATCCACCCTGAACACGTCTGTTCATCTTTTTAAGCAGTAGGCGCAGATTCTGGGAGACCTTTCGAGACCTTCCTTGTAAGGGTAATCCTTCCCTGCTGCTAAAGTGCTATGGCTTAGATTTCTACTTTACAGCTTGCTGTCTCTATGCCAGAGAGACTGTGGCTCTCTTCTCTACCAACCCCTGCGCCTGTCTGAGAGCAAGGACTGGAAGAACGTACTTCTATATCCTTCACACTGAGGGCAGTGGCTAGAAGAAGTAAGACCTCAGGCTTTTGAATGACTATTTTGATATATTTGTGCAAAAGGGATTTTGTGAAAATTGTGGCAGTGTGTCTCACAGATGCTGTATTGCTTATTAGAATTGTATTTGAGGATGCCTGTTATTCTCAAGGTTTATTTTTACAGAGTGGAGCAAATCACTTCCCTCAAAACAGCTATTACCTCATTTGTAAAATTGAAGACTTATCATTTTAATGCTGTCATGGAAGAGAGAGCCCTGTAGAATGGTATGAGAAAGGAGGTAGAATCAGGTGCCACCCTAGGAAGGGTGTTGTGTGTGTGTAAAAATAAAAGCTGCCCAGGTAAGCACATTCCTGGAATTCTAGTTCTTGGGAAACTAAGGTAAGGAGGATCAGGAGTTGGAGGCAAGTTTGGGCCATATTGTGGGTTTAAGGCCAGTTCTGGCTACACAGGTAGGAATAATCATTAACAAAATAATAATAAGGGCTAGAGAGATGGCTCAGCAGTTAGAGCACTGGCTGCACTTCCAGAGGTCCTGAGTTCAATTCCCAGCAACCACATGGTGGCTCACAATCATCTGTGATAGGATCCGATGCCCTCTTCTGGTGTGTCTGAAGACAGCTACAGTATATTCATATATACAAAATAAATAAATACATCTTTAAAAAAATTAAAGAAGGGTCAGAGAGACGGATCAGTGGGTAAAGGCACTTACTGTCACACCTGATGACCTGCGTTCAAACCCAGGACCTACATGGTTGTAGGAGAGTACCAACTCCTTCAAACTGTCCTGCGACCCCCCCCACACAGAGAGAGAGAGAGAGAGAGAGAGAGAGAGAAGAGAGAGAGAGAAGAGAGAGAGAGAGAGAGAAGAGAGAGAGAGAAGAGAGAGAGAGAGAGAAAGAAAACCAAATAAATGAATACAGTTAAAAAAAAACAGAAGGCTACAGCTTCCTGTCTTCCAAATCTTTTCCTTTTGTTTTTTTAGGTTTATGAGACTTGGCTGGGCTCCACTCAGCTCCCAGAGGACCAGAGTTATTAGAGTAGTTGGTTCCAAAACAATGCCTGAGTCAGATGAGTGACTCATGGCTATAACATTCTAGTCATAAAGAGGCTGAGGCAGGAAGATTACCATGAGTTTTAGGCCATGAGTGTGTGTTTCTGTGTGTGTGTGTGTGTGTCTATCTGTCTGTATGATGTGTGTGTGTGTGTGTCTGTGTGTGTGTCTCTTTGTATGGTGTGTGTCTGTCTGTATGGTGTATGTGTGAGTGTCTGTCTGTATGGTGTGTGTGTCTGTCTGTTTACCTGTCTGTCTGTATGGTGTGTGTGTGTCTGTCTGTCTGTATGGTGTGTGTGTGTATCTGTCTGTATGGTGTATGTGTGTGTGCCTGTCTGTATGGTGTGTGTGTGTCTGTCTGTCTGTCTGTCTGTTTGTATGGTGTGTGTGTGTGCATCTGTCTGTCTGCATGGTGTGTGTGGTGTATGTGTGTGTCTGTCTATCTATATGGTGTATATATATGTGTGTCTGTAGTGTGTGTATGTGTGTGTGTGTGTGTATGTGTGTGTGTGTAGTTCAGAGTACTTGAGGGAGTCAGCTCTCTTCTACCATGTATGTTCTGAGGATCAAGGCCATCAGGGTTGGTGGCCTTTTGCTCTCTGAGCTATCTCACCATTCTCAGATTTCTATTTTGAAGATAAGGAAACTGAGCCCCAGTGGTTAAGAGCTGAAGTCTGTGTGCTCAAGGCTCTCTCCATCTCTCCCTAGTATACCTCTCCTATCTAACTGGCCGTACACTCCGGTGAGGGCAGCCACGAATGCTTGGGTAATGAGAATCCTTGGGACCTCCGGGGCGCCTGTGCTATCTTCAGAATGTCTCACGTAGCTGCTAGAACTGGAAGGTTGGTCCTGGGACTGTAGAGTTACAGTATCTTTTCAGTTACTGTGCTTGCCAGGGGTCCTATAAACAGGACATAAAAGGGTCAGGAGGTCATCCAAGACTGGATTGAAAGGATGTGCCATCAAAATAAGCAGCATGGAATAGAAAATAAACAAACCAGGGAGACAGTTTGGGATGAACAGGCAAGGAGGCCAGGCCAGTGTCACAGGGCCATGCGGTCAGTGCCTGGGGCTACTTCTATTCCCATTGGAAATCCTGTTAGGCAAGGGGCCATAGACACATAGAGCACAGGGCCAGGAGGGCATAGAGAGTTCTAGGATGCTGAAGTTAGAGAAGATATTTAACCACTGAACAGGGGTTACTTCCTCATATTTGATCTTTTTACTTTACTTCTTCCTTTAAGAAACTCTGCCTTAGCCAGGTGCACACCTTTAGTTAGCCCAGTACTCGGGAGGGAGAAGCAGACAGGTCACTGCAAATTCAAGGCCAACCTGGTCTACATGGCAAGTTCCAGGCTAGATAGGACTACATAGAGACCCTGTCTCAAACAAACAAACAAACAAACAAACAAACAAACTACAATAAAATAAAGAGCCTCTAACTTTTCACTTTCAGACAACATATGGATACTAATTGCTAGTGACCCAGCTAAAGGGGAAATTTGCTATATAGAGCAGCTTGATCTTGAACTCGTAGAGATCTACCTGCTTCTGCCTGCTAAGTTCTGGGGCTAAAGGTGTGCACCTGGTTAAGTCAGAGTTTCTTAAGGGAAGAAGTAAAGCAAAAAGATCAAATATAAGGAAGTAACCTCTGTGTAATGGTTAAATCTATAACTTTGGCATTCTAGAACTTTCCTAGGATTGATGATAGTATGGTGTCCATTAGCGTGATCCTTACATAGGCTAAGATTCCCATAGATAGCACTGCTAAAGTAAGGCTGAGAGGCCTCTTTAAGAGTGGAAGAGAAGCTGAGGAATTGGGGACTGTTACACATGGCAGGATGACTGTATTAAGGATGAGGATGGGCTAGTGAAGCCCCTACAGGCTGTTCTGTTGAAGGAGTTCCTTTCCCTGGCCCTGCCCATGCCTTTCTTTCCCCATCTGGTTGCTATCAGGCTGTGTGGCTGCTGGCGGGCTCTTTATTTATTTATCCCAGTGTAATGGGGTGAGGAGGGAGCTGGCCTGAGGTTGGCTTTCTGAGGCCATGCCACTGAGCCACAGGCGGTTAGCAGCATGGGTGTGTGAGTCATGGGGCTGCATGCTGCTCAAACCAGACTGGGCCAGGCTCAGGGACAGCAGGCAGCCCAAAATAGAGCCCCGCCCTCTGCAGCTGGCAACCTCTGGCTAGGAATCGGCCCTTCACACCAAAACCTGGCCTTGATGTTGGCTTTCTCTGGGTGGGGGCCCTTAACATAGATAGGGATTTTGTAGCTCTTGTCTCAGACTTTACACAAGGATAGCCAGCACACCAACATTCCCTATTGCTGTACTTTGAATGTCTTAGAACACTTAAATAATCTCCTTGGTATAGTATGCTAGCTAAGAAGTTTGGGGACGATACTTGACATTGGTCTGACTTAGTAACCTAAATGTAACCATAGCTGTAGTCTAGTTCTCACTCATTTTTTTGGTATTGTTTTCTCTCACCCTGATCAGTCTTCCCAGCTCTGTATAGGTTTTACCCTTTTGTGGGCCTTGTCTTTCCTTCCGTCAGCCTGCTCTTCTTTCAGACATAATAGGCCATGGTGTTATTCCTACAACTCTCTGCAGACAGTTTGTAATATGGAATGATCCAGATATCAAGATGGAGGCAGGGAAAATTGAGTTGGCCAATCCTTCACTATTTAGATTTTTCCTGTATGGTGCTTGGTAAGTCCTTTTCCTTACTTTGTTTTTCTTTTGAGACAGTCTCATTGAGAGGCCAAATTGGCCTCAAACTCATGATCCTCTTCTCCTAGATTCTCAAGGGTTGGAATTACAGAGATGTGCCAGGATGCCACAGTCTTTCTTAGTAAGGTTTCTACAGCACAGCCAGTCCTCTCTTTCCCACGACATCACTGTTGGATTCTTCTCACAAGCCTGTGCCACTCACTGCATGGCTGAACTGTTGGACTGCTCTGGGAGCCAGTCCACCATTTTATCTCCCCTCACTGCCCTTCATCTCAGCTAGCCCAGAGCCCCAGCACGCCCTGACAGCTGGGAGTGCTGGTACGTGGTGTAGTCTGAACACTCAGAAGGCCAAGGCAGGAGGGTGACAGCGTTCGAAGTCATCCTGGGCTTTAGTGAGCTTAAAACCAGTTTAAACTACTCAGTAAGACCCAGTCTCAAAAACAGAAAACAAAGCAAAAAGCCTACAGAACTCCTAAAACAAGTGCAAACAAACAACAAACCAATAAATATTTTGGTGAGGGGATATTATAGACATTTTTACATTCAGTATTTCCTAAATTGAATTCTTACTCTTACATACCAAGTTGCTTACATACCAAGTTTCTAAGAACCCAACACCTTCTTATTTAAGTTAATTAAATTAAACCTCACTTAACTGAGCCAAAAACCTTGGAGTTACCCTTGGTTTTTATCTTCCTACATCCTATATCTAGTCCCTCAGAAAGTGCTATTGGCTCTACCTGAAAGAAAGGAACCATAATCTCTCTGTGGTTATCACTGCCCTGAGCTACCGGCATCATAACTGCACTTAAGAAATGGCCTCCCTACTGGCATCTGTTGCAACCTCAGGAATCTAGGAGCACTTAGCTGGTCAGTTCTAGCTCAGAATTTCTCATGAAGTGGCTAGTTACCCCCATAACCATCAATACCGCTATTGCACCAGTGGATACGGCTTATGGGGAGGTTGGTATTATATAGAATGCAGGGTCTAGTACTAGTTAAAACCACGGATGTCTTCTCTTCCCCTGCAGCCTGTATAGTGCCTTCAAACACTATGTGTACTAGCCAGCAGGGAACCAGTTTTCTGATCAGTTTAAGGTTGATTTCTTTATGTCTTGCATCCAAAGAGAGTGGAGTTTCTTCAGTAATTTAGTCTTATAATTTAGAAATATAACAGTAATGTGGTTTTACAGTATAGTTATGGCGAACAACCCAAAGTGAAGGCAATAACCTGTGTTCTTCTGGATGCCTCTGGGGCTTCCCTAACCATTGACTTCTAGGGTGTATCCATGCCTTGTTCTGAGATTTGTATTTCATAATCTTTATCTTTTGGGAGCAGTATTGTCCATCCAGAAAAGGCATTTCTGTTCAAATTAGCGTGTAAGCTAATGGATTTTCATATATCCTTGGGTTGAAATAAGGCAGATATGGTGAAACATGACTTTAATCCCAGAACTCAGAAGTTAAAGGCAAGTGGATCTCTGTGAATTTGAGCCAGGCTAGTCTACAAGGTGATTTCCAGACAGCCAAGGCTATATAGTGAAACTCTATCTCAAGACCTCCAAAAAGAAAAAAGAAAAAAGAAAAAGGGACCTTTAGAAATTGAAGCTTATATTGAAAAAGACCCATAGACACAGATTTGAGAATCTTCTGACGAGGAGCAGTGTTCAACATCACGAGGCTGGCTTCATCACTTGCTGAGGAAAGCATGGGGAGAAAGGCAAGGGCTGGGTGACGGGGACTTGGGGACTTCATAATTGGATGGAACAGGAATCTGTGAAGGAAACTTTAGGGATGAAGAAAGCCAGGATAGAGTGGCAGATAGCCAAGAAAGGAGAACTAGAAATTTCCTCTTATATAAAATATGCAGTGTGTATGTGTGTATCTACTAGACCCCATACTGCTTCCTCATCTAAGCCATAACCTTAAATTTGTCTCAGTTATGTTCCTATTGCTGTGAAGAGGCATCATGATTAAGGCAAAATATAGGAGAAAGAGTTTATTGCGAGCTTACAGTTTCAGAGGTGAGTCTGACCACTGTGATAGGGAGGATAGCAGCAGGTAGGCAGGCATGGCACTGGGACACTGAGCACTGAAGCTTGTATCTTGGGACACAATCATAATGTAGAAAGAATCAAGTGAGAGTGGGGTGGGCTTTCCAAACTCAAAGCCGACTCCATAGCGATACGCTTACTCTAACAAGGCCGTGCTTCCCAACAGTTCCATCAGCTAAGGACCAAACGTTCAGACATAGGAGCATGTGGGAGCCATTCTCAGTTAAACCCACCACAGAATCCTTACAACAAACCCAGGCACAGCTGCTGTCTTCATGATAAAGCAGAATAGAGTGTCAGAGGGAAGTGATTTGCTTAAAAGGTCATTAAGCTGATTTACCTTTGTCTTGAATCAGATCTGTGCTGTTGTCATCACCAGAGAGGATGGATGAGCTTCAGTGTCACGTGTAGGAAGGAGACCATGAGAATGACTGACTGACAAAGAACAGATATTAGGAAATGTGTAACCCTGGACAGACTCTGCAAACTGTCGGAAGTTCAAGAAGGATCAATAAATAATACCAAGGAGATAATTAATATAGATCTATTGTCAGATAAGTTTTACAACAAATAAGAAATGAAAGAACCAGAAGAGTGGGTTAGCTAATATAAAATGGGGAGGGTCATGCATTTGAAGGCAAAGGGGAAAGGAGGAAAGCAGGAATGTATTCTGGCAGAAGGAAAGGGGAGATGTGGGGGCATCAGTCTGTGGGGCTGCCTTGGGATGTACAGAGGGCATGAAGCGACAGGTGGTAGTTTGAACGTAGATGCCTAGTTTTATGCTGACTTTCAGCGTCTTTCCCCCCAAGAAATGCAGTATTTTCATTCAAGAATTTAAAACTCTTTTCCAAGGGCATCCACTTCATCCTTCATTAAAAAGAGAGACAAGAGGGTCTCCTCATAGTAGTACAGGGAAAAAAAAAAAGAGGGTCAAATGATTTTGTGTGTGTGTGTGTGTGTGTGTTAGAAACAGTGGAAAGGACAGAATTTAGAGTCTGAGTGCTAGTCTTCCTTTTCTGAACTCTTATAACATATTGGATTTTCTTGTGTTGCTGATGCTGCTGTTACAAAAATTTCCATATTGTTTCCCAAGTGTTTTCTGATGGGAAAGAGATAGCATCAGGCACACGAGGCAGCTGCTCACACTGCAGCTGCATGCAGGATGCAGAGATGGATACTGGCGTTCAACTGATTCTCTCCTTTTTACTCACCCCATAGCCCAGCCTATGGTGTCGTGCAGCTCTAATTTAGGGTGGGTCTTCCTTCCTCAAACTAGACACTCTGTCACATCCACACACCTATAAGTGTATCTTCTAGGTGACTCTAGATCTTGTCAAGGGGATAGTCAATATTATCTATCACATGATGGTTTAAGGGAATCCTTTAAGAGCTCATTTGGTCCAGTTAATTTTACGCTTAAAGTGTGAGAAATTTGATGTTGTATATTGACGTCTTCGATCTTTACTTCAAGAACCCTTTCCAATCCATTACAGGTAAAGGAAGGAATGGGGCAGCACATGGAGATGTAGATTTAAAGAAGAAATAATTACAGCCTGGTTACATGACTAGCCAGGTAAAGATACTAAGTCTGAACACCAGAGTTTGATTCCTAAGACCCACACAGAGGAAGGAGAGAACCTGCTTTCACAAGGTGTTCTTTGCCCTCCATATGTGGCATACATGTGCCTCCACACATCTAGATATATACAAATAAATGTAATTTTAAAAATTAAAAAGAACAAAGGAACAGTTAGTTATCTAGTTGCAGTGGTTTATGGCTATAATTCTTGCAATTGGGGATGGACTGAGGCAGGAGGATTACCATGTGTTTGAGGCTTGCCTTGGCTACATTGTGAGACCCTGTCTCAAAGAACAAAATTAACTAACTAAAGAAAGAACAGTTAGTGGAAACTGCAGTATTCCTTTGAGAGGCTACAGGGAGAGCAGAGTGAAATTGTTTAATTTAATGTTCTTATATACAATTTAAGAAAAACATTTCATGATGTCTGTGGGTATGTAGTAACAGAAAAGATAAACCAAAGAATAACTATGTATCTAGCATTTTGGGAGAGATTGATACACTGTCAACAACACATTTTTTGCTCATACAATGTATGAGAACTCCCTCTAAAGCTGTTTGCTACTTTTTACCTTTTCTGGTTTTAACAAGTAGCTTTCTTAGTGTGTATCCAACTTCCCAGGGAAAACAACCCCTGAAGATGTTTCAGTTACTGGAAGAGTATAACTTCCAAGTAGTAACTGATAAATTGGTTTTAAATGTCTTCATTCCTAAGTGAACTAACAAAAACCAGGTTAAAGATGTTAGACTTTTCTGTGCTGACTAGGCTGGTGGGCCAGTGAAGTCCTGGGACCAGCCTGTCCCTGTTTACTCTGTGCACGGGTTAGGGAGTGCACCTGGCCTTTGTATGGGAGATGGAGATTCTAACTCAGCTCCTCATGCTTACACAGAAAGTGTTCTTACCCACGGACTCATCTCACCCCCAGGAAAGCCTTCCAACCCACACAGTCTTTCCTCCCCACTCCTGCTCTCCCTTATCACTTCCTTTTTATCTTCAGTGGAAGCCTGCTCCCTCAGGTGTCCTGAACTCATGGACTGGAGGGCAGGTTCTGTGACCAGAACTGCTTAGGCTTACCTTCCTTTCTCATCTGTACTGTCGTCAGAAATTTGGGGTTGGCGTACCTTTATAGTTACCAGATGATACCAGGGAGGACAGGGTCCCCTCTTGGTGTTCTTGGTCTCATTAATAAAGGAATTTAAGAAAGCTCAAATAGAAGCTTGAGGACATTTTTTTTGGAGTTTAAAAGAAAACCACAGGGCAGGCAAGCTAAATCTGTGTAATGCCTGGAGGAGGGAAATGGAGGAGAGCAGGAGAAAAGCCATGTGGTGGCAAAGGGTAAGGAGCCCACTGTGCTAGGGAAGCTCCCAGCGTTAGAGAAAGCGTGCTTAGAAAAGAGATAGAAAGAGAAAGAAGGAGGATGTAAGCAGCTTGTCTACAGTTATGTAAAAGACATAATTCTGGGAAAGAAAAATACATTATTTTCCACCTATCTCATTAGCATGGCTGAAGGGGAACCCACACACCTAAATGTAGTCCCATCTCCCCAAGGGGTAGTTCCTCTTGGTTAGGTGGTTGACATGCCCAACTCCATCCATGCTAGAGAGTCTATTCTGTTGACCATAATGTTCTCATAATGAGTATCTTTACTGCTTCTGTGTCAAGTGTGTGTGTGTGTGTGTCTGTGTGTGTGTCTGTGTGTGTTTATGTGCACAAATCTTTGTGGAGGAGCCAGAGGTCAACATTTGAGTGTTTTTTTTTTTTTTTTTTTTGGTTGTTGTTTTTTTTGTTTTTTTGTTTTTTGTTTTTTTCGAGACAGAGTTTCTCTCTATAGCCCTGGCTGTCCTGGAACTCACTCTGTAGTCCAGGCTGGCCTCGAACTCAGAAATTCGCCTGCCTCTGCCTCCCAAGTGCTGGGATTAAAGGCGTGCACCACCACCGCCCGGCCATTTGAGTGTTTTTACCAACCATTCTCCCCCTTGCTTAAAAATTCATCCAGACTGGCCAGCCAGCTCACTTGCCCTGTGTTGGGACTTTAAGCATGTGCGGCTCCTGTGGGTTTTTTACATGGGTGCTAGGGATCAAACTCTGGCCCTCGTGCTGGCACAAGTGAGCACTTTGCCAACTGAGCCATCTCCATAGCACCCCCTGCTCCTTTTGGGTCCTCTATTTTTTCACTACTAACACTGAAAATGGGAGAGGGTGTTCCTCTAATTGTATCTTGAGTTTAAAAGTGTCACAAATGTTTGGAGATTGGTTTTTAGATGCTGTGTCCTTCTTCAAGGAAGGATGCATTCAGTTATACAACTTTCATTGAACCTCACATATACAGTGAGAAATTTTCCCTCACTTCTGGGGCTTTGCCTATCTAGAGAGGCCCTGAATAGTAAGTGAGCGGTGTAGAGGTTCCAACTAGGCAAGGACCCTCTCTTAACCCGCAGCTGCCTTTCTGTAACTGGATTGGCCAGAGAACATCTGTGGCCATTTGCTTTCTGTTGTTTTCTTGTGGACAGTTTAGGATCTAGAGTTTTTAATTCTCCCTGGTCCTAGAGAGCTCTAATGACCAGAGAATGTTCTAGCTGTATTGACTTCTCAGAACCACCCAGGTGGAGCAGCAGCACTCGGTAGACCAGGAGCCCGACTCTCCTAAACCCTTCCTGAGGCTGGACGCCTGACTCACATGGCCATCGTACTCCTCTATCAGGGCTCCCGAGCCGGTGCTCAGCTTGTCCTCACATGTAAATATAGGCCTCGCTCGGTATAGAAAGGGACAGAGTCTATGGATTGCTTCTTTTCTATACTCCCTTTCATGAGGCAAGCTAATGAGATGCATATCGTTAAAGGTATGATGTTTTGTGGGATGAAGTCTTTTAAACTGGATGTGCCTGGCTTAGTTATGGCAAATATTTACAAAAAAAAAAAGGGGACATACCATATAAAATTAGAGTTCTGAAAATAGCACTGAGAGAGGGAGGAAAAAAAAAAAAACCAGGACAGAAAATACAGGCCAGTCTGTTTGGGGAAAAGGGGAAAAGATAAAATGAGAGAAGCGCCGGCAGTAAAAACAGCATCTTAGTAAACAGACTATAAAAAAAAATTGTGACCTGCTTTCTGGCAACCCTGGCGGCTGTTGAGCGGGTGAAGGTGGCAGAGCTGGCGTCTGTGTGGACACACGGTGCCCGGGGCGCATGGCTCCCCTGGCCTCGCAGGGCGTTAAATTTAGCCACATAATGATGGGCCTGAGTAGCTGCCTCTTGTTGACCACACCATAATTACTGCTTTGCTTTATGAATTTTATTTTGCTTATTCTGTTTCCTCCTTCTTTGGCACAAAAGAGGCCTGAAGTGGGGGAGTCCCGCCCCCACACCCCTCCCCTTACTGGACAAACGAGTCTTCACAGAAACTTGGGCTCTTGGGCCATCAGAGTATAGAGTAAGAACCATTGATTAATCAGGGGGGAGACGGGGGTTGCTGGCCTCCAGGGGTTTTTAACTCCGTGGCCCTGATTCTCAGGTCCTGTCCTGCAGTCTTTGACCTTAGGTAGAACTTTCATGTGAGTCTGCAATGTCAAGACTTACTCTGTTTGCACCTTCAAGAGTGAGAATCTCCCAGGTGTTGTTGGATGATTTTTAGTGTTTGGTCCTAAGCCTTCTCCCAGCCACCTTCCTCCAGTTAAATCCTTGGAAGCTTGGAAGATTTGACAGCACTCTGCATCATTAAAAAGTACAGCTGGGCATAGTAGTGCACACCTTCAATCCTAGCAATTGGGAGACAGAGGCAAGTGGATGTGAGTTTGATACCAGCTTGGTAAGATCAGTTCCAGGTCAGCTGGGACTAGGTAGAGGCCCCCTCCAGAACCAAACCAGAAAAAACAGGTGCACTGTTTTGCACACTTTGGTTATAGTGATAACAGAACTTTTAGCATATTGGTGACTCTTTGATAACATAAAACATGTGTAGGAGGCTGGGTAGAGAGCTCAGCAGGCCAACTCACGAGGACCTGAGCTTGCAGTCGTTCATTTATTCATGTGTGGGAGGTGGGGAAAGGGTGCGCATGTGGGGGAGAGAGGACAACTTGAGAGTGTTCGATCTCTCCTTCACCGTGGGAACTTCAAACTCAGGCCATGAAGCTTGGCAGCAGGCACCTTTACTGCCTGAAATATCTCGTTGGCCTGGGATCTGGGTTTTTATCCTTAGCAGCCATGTAAAACACCAGGTGTGGTAACTCGTGTCTAACCCCAACTCTCAGGAGGGCAAAGGCAGGTGGATCCTCAGAGCTCAGCCAGCCTAGCCAATGTGAGCTTCAGGTTCACCGAGAGAACCTCTCTCAAAAACCTGAGATAGAAAGTTAGAGCTGGGCGGTGGTGGCGCACGACTGTAATCCCAGCACCCTGGGAGGTAGAGTCACGTGGATTTCTGAGTTTGAGGCCAGCCTGGTCTACAGAGTTAGTTCCAGGACAGCCAGGGCTATACAGAGAAACCCTGTCTCAAAAAAAAAGCAAATCTAACCCCCACCCCCCCAAAAAAGAAAGTTAGTGAGATGGCTCAGTGGGTAAAGTTGCCTGCTGCCACGCCTGCTGACTAGAGTTTGATCCCTGACCAAAACCGACACAGTGGGAGAAGAACATTGACTACAGAAAGCTGTTCCCCATGTATGACACACACACACACCCTAAATTTAAACATTTAAAAAAGAATACAGTGGAGAACAGCAGGGGAATGCACCTGGTATAGACCTCTGTTTCCCACATGCACATTAACTTGAGTTTTTGAACACCTATTCACATATGAACACATAGATACACATGCATACACACACAAATGTGTGCTCAGAATATTTTGGTGGTGCTTCAGATGTTCTTCTTGGACTTGGATAGGTGCTGCTTGGGATTTAGTTTGCTAGAACATTCCATGGTCATTATCAGTGAGGTATGCTAAGCCTTAGTTTACCGCCAGCCCAGAGAATGGGCCAGAATCTTTGGCCTGAAACCAAAAGTGCAGTACTGGGGGGAGAACTTAGTCTGTAAGTGTATTAGGAGAGTTGTATGGATGAGGCACTGGGTCACTGGGGGTGAAGTTCTTGACTGTGACCTAGGCTGCCATCTACCTATGTCCCCAGAGTGGCCCTGCAACTGAGGAAGTGGTGGAAAAGGAAGGGCAAACAGGGGTTGTGGTCAGGGTGCTGGCTTATCCGTCACTGGCCAAGACTGTCCTATTTGTGTGTTGGTTGGGTGGGGGGTGTTGCGCTCTGCTAAAGCCAGGCACGGACGTGTCAAGGAAAAGCTTCGTGCAGCTCTTGTTTTCTCAAAACAAAGGAAGCTCCTTGCATTGCTGGAAGTCGCGTGCTTGAGTACTGAGTTTGTTATTGCCTGATAACCTGGCCACCAATTCCTGCCCTCCTCTTCACCCCATACAGCCAGTGATTTAGTGGGAACAGCTTCCTGTCCCTACCCAAGGCAGCAGGTTCATTCTCTTGACCCCAGAAAGAGAGAAGAGAGGAATTATCTTCCTACCCCAGGACCTATTGGTGTCTTCCATTGAGACCTTCAGCAAGTGCTTTTCAAAATAATTTGCATTGCACATAAGTTATAGACAACAAGAGCCACGGGGCTTGTACAAGTTCAGCTGAGCCAAGCCGTTGTATAGATACTGTTTGTTGAGATGAGTCCTCTGAACACACGTTTGGGTGTCGCCACAATGCCAGCGTGTTATAGACGTGTTTGAAGGCTTGTGTTCAGTCTCTCTAACTCTCTTATCAAGCCTCAGTATAAGTTATGGGTTGGCACCAGTTGCCTGCTCTTACCACTCATATTTATTTAAGAAGGGGATCTTTCTGTGCTGCCCAGGTTGCCTTTGCATCCCCGGCCCTCCCTTCAGTCTCCTGAGTAGATGACTAGGATCAGAGGTGCAAGCCACAGCACCCAGGCTCTGCTCTTGCTTGAAATAGCATCACCCTAGAATTGAGACTTTGTACATCTGGGTGTGGTGAATTAGGCTTGAGAGACTGATGAAAGAAGATCACAGCAAATTTGAGGTCCACCTAACAAGATCCAGGGCAAGCAGATCTCCATAAGGAGACCCTGTTTCAGAAAACCAAAATCAACCCAATGAAAGAATATTGAGTGGAAAGTAGAATCCATCCCCGTGGATCTGTCAGCCTGGTGATCAGACCCGAGGTAAGGGTGGTTTCTTTCTTTTCCAAGGCTTGTTTTGTGTAGTTTTTTTTTTTTTTTAAATAGGATCTACTATGAAGCCCTGAATAGCCTAGTACTTACTATATAGCCCAGGATGACCTTGAACTTGTGACAATCCTTCTGCCTCAACTTTCTGAGTGCTTGGATTACAGGCATGAGCCACCCTGGAAAAAAGACTTCTGGCTCAGTGGCTGAGAGCACTTGCTGCTCTTGCAGAAGACCCAGGTTCAATTCTCAGTACCTAGATGGTAGCTCATAACCAGCTATAAACAGTTCTAGCAGATCTGACGCCCTCTTCTGGCCTCCTCTGTCTTTGAATACATAACATATGGAGAGAAATTGGTCATACAGATAAAATCAAAATAAATAAATCTTTACTGGATGTGGTGGTTCATACCTTTAATTCCAGCACTGGGAGGCAGAGGGAGGCAGAGGGAGGCAGATCTTTGTGAGTTCCAGGCCAGCCTGGTCTACAGAGCTGATCCCAGGGCAGCTAAGGCTACATAAAGGAGTCCTGTTTCAAGGCTGGAGAGATGGCTGAGCAGTTAAGAACACAGACTGCTCTTCTAGAGGTCCTGAGTTCAATTCCCAGCAACCACATAGTGGCTCACAGCCATCTGTAATGGGATCAGATGTCCTCTTCTGGTGTCTCTAAAGAGAGCAATGGTGAACTCACATAAAATAAATAAATAACTTTAAAAAAAAAAAAAGAGTTTGCTTGGTACATGCTTTTAATCCCAGTACTTGGGAGTCAGAGGCAGGTAGATTTCTGTGTTCGAGGCCAGCCTGGTCTACGGAGTGAGTTCCAGTACAGTCACGGCTATACAGAGAAATCCTGTCTCAGGGGAAAAAAAAGTCCTGTTTTAAAATCAAATCAAATCAAACAAAAAGAAAACAGAAAGAAAGATAAATAAGAATTTCTAGGACATTTGGCTATTAGAAGTGTGGAGCCTCAGTTGCTAGTCATGCTAAAGGGCTCTGACATGAGGCAGAAGGGTGAATTAAAGATTTCTTCCTCAATGCCAAGGTTCTGAGATTCTAAGGTTAAATGGTATAAGCAAGAGATAAGTTAAGGACTGTGGTGATTTTTCCGGTAGGGCATTGATTCTAAGCCTTAAACTGCAATGTAGGCAACTTAATGAGGTAGAGAGAAAGGGAAGGAGTGGAGGCTTTCATTTGGTTTATTTTCTAGTCGGCCATTATCAGCTAGATATGAGGTCTTTCTTACCCAGATTGATCACATGTTTGGCCAGCATTATCTTAGTCCTCTGTTAGAGGGTCACCAAATTGTTTCTAGAGGTTGAGGGATCTAGGATTGAGGAGAGAAGTAAATATTGACGGAGTTGGTGGGACTCAGGTGAGAGATAAGAATTGAGCTTTGGATTAGAAATGTGGATTATTGGCAGGGTCACTTGACAGCCCTATTTGGAGGATGGTGATGGTGAGGAAATAGTCAAGAAAAGAGGCTGAGAGCCCAGGTCAACAGGACAGCTAGGGGGAAGGCATCAGCCACACAATCAAAGGCTTTTCCTTGTTGGGTGTGGGCGGCAATAAGGGGGCCATGAGGGAGCCTGTTTGGAAAGTAAACCAAGCATTTAAAGGACAAGAGAGTCTAATGAAGAAAGAGGTGGGAACTGCTGAATTCCTCTGTTGCTAAAGGATGAAAAGAAATAAGCAGACCAAGCCCAATCTCTGTTTCTTCCCTAATACCCATTAGCTCTGGAGATCCACAATCAGGAAAGGAACCGGGGAGAAGCTATTCACCAAAGGGAATCTCGAAAGGTTGGTGGCTTTCTATTACCCTTAAGATAAAGTGCAAATTCCCTAATCTGCCAAAGTCCCTTTATTAACCAATTTTACCTCTACTTTTATCTCCATTCTTATGCTAGCTAGGCCACATCCACACCTACACATCTTCACTTTTAATCACTGTGAGCTGCTGTCAGTTTCTGAACCCATTCTTTTCTGTGGGTGTGGAGAATTGAACCCAGGTCCTCTGGAAGACCAGCCAGTCCTCTTAACTGCTGAGCCATCTCTCCAGCTCATCCATTGTTTTCTTATCTATAGTTTTTAGCATGTGGGGTTTTTCCTTGTAATACTGCCAGAGGCACACACACAACAGCAACAAACATTTTTAGTTCTGTTTTGCTATGTGAAGCAAATGATCTACCACTGAGCTACATCCTTTGCTTCTCTTCATATTTGGATTTTACTTCCTTTGAGGGCGCGTCCTCTGGTCTTCTCCATTCTGCCTCCCTTATGGACTCGACATTCACCTTCACTTTATAAGCCTTCTCAACAGTACTGCAACTACCATCTTTTATGGCCTCCTTCCCTAGGGACATTGCATATTGTTTAATTAGACTGATTCATTGAAAGTTTTTTTATTTCATCTCCTTTCTCTTCTGCCCTTTCATCCCATCCTTCCCACCCTTCTTCTCCCCTCCCCTCCCCTCCCTTTCCTTCCCTTCCTCTTCTCTCTTTTTTCTTGACAGGGTCTTACTTGTAATCTAGTGCTAGGATTACAGGCATACATTACCCCTACCAGCAGCTGCAGTGTGTTCGAAGGACTTTTGTCTTTATGATGTTATAACTATCTGGTGAAATAGGCAGGCTCCACTGAGTACAATCAACACAAGCGTTTGATTACCTACTTAGATAAAAAAAGAATAAAAATAAACTGGTGTAGTGGTGCCCGCCTTTGATCCCAGCACTGTGAAGGCTGAGGCAGGAAAATCTCTGAGTTCAAAGACAGCCTTGTCTACATAACATGTTCAAGGACAGCCAGGGGTACATAGTGAAACCTTGCCTCAAAATAAATAAAAATAAGGTACCAATTTACATAGTTATTGTTTTGTGTTAAGTCCACTAAGACATTTAAGGCTGAGGAGATATGATTTGGTTATGATTAGGTTTGGCTCAGAGAAATAGAGTGAATTGAAGTCTCATAAGTCACTGTGGTGTAGACCTCATCCCATGACTTTCTAGTACAACTCTTTCCCTACAATCCCACATTATTTCTGAGACTCTGTCCTAATGCAATGTATTTGATGAGAAAGCACTACTGTATCTCATTGTAAACCTTCCAGTTGAAGTGTAGGTTCTGAAGTGAAAGGAACATGGGTAAGCAAGAATTATTCCCACACAGAAGGTCAAGGAAAATGTTAGAAGTGTGCAGCATGGGAATGAGCTGAGAGTAGATTGGAAGCCTCCTCTACCCTGGAGAAGGGTCTGAGACACACTGACATTTTCAGCTGTCAAATGCTTTACTTGGGGCTAAGAATAGACTGGCCAAGTGGGGTGAAAACAGAAATGGGGGTGGGCATATATTGGGCAGCTATCTTCCAAGACTATTAATTCTTTAATCCCTAAACAAGTAAGGTAAAAGACCTATAATATAATCAGTTTGTAATCAGCCAGGAGGGATACCTGTCAGCTCTTTTTATCCCTCAGCTTGGGAACTGAGTGATAGGTATTATCATCCAATTCAGTGGGGAACCTAGTCTGTAGGGAGAGCTCACGTAGGACCAGGTTCAGAATTTATATGTCTTGCCTTTGAGCAGAGAAGAGGGTGGCCTTACAGGGTCAGTAGATTCTAGCCTTCAGGACCAGACACTCTCTGTCCTGCTGTTTCCCAAGTGTCTCCTGGGGAGTAATTCAAGGCCAAGGTGACAGTGGGTTTGGAGCCTAGATGAAAGGATTTCAGGGACCACAAGACAAGATCCCTTGTGTGGTGGCCGCTGGAGAGAGGAGGGAGTGTGTGAGGGTCAGTGACGCAATTACCCTGGCTTGCAGGCAAGGAGGAGGAGAAGGCTCGCAGTGTGTCTCCTTATAAAGAGGGCTTCACCACATGAAGCAGGGGGTGAAGGTGATCCCACTGTGAGTCACCCAGGAAGGGACGCCGTGTGCCCGGAGCCCAGAAGGGAGGATCTGTGGATTTCCCACTCTTCCTTCTATGATCTTGTGCGTAGTCTGGGTTGTTTCAGTCCAGCCAGTTACACTGCTCCCCTCCTGCCTCTAACCACCCCATGGACTATTCTTGATATGTCTGGGTTTTGAATCTGTCAATTTGTTCTTGAGTTCTGGTTGTTTTATTTTGTTTTCTACTGAAATTTGGAATCTATTGATTTCAGGAAACCCAAACCATAACTAATTGTGTTTGTCTTTGAGAAGATGGCCTGGTGGCTCTTTGCCAAGCACAGGCCTGGCTCTTAGATTGTGTTTGCTTTTCTCCTTATCTTCAGCCAAGGCAGGTATCACATCCTGGACTGGAATCTGGAGGGATTTTAGGGTGCCCCAGATCCAACTGCTGCTCACTTGATGGCAGCTATAGTCTGTCCTTTATTGAGGTTTGGGACTGTAGAGAGCTCTGGGGAGTTTCCCTGTAATCAGCCAGCCACCAGCCCCACACTGCCTTGTAATAAAGCAACTCTATATTTGTTCTGTTTATAGTCTCCTCTGTAATAATGCCACAGCCCTCACTTCTCTTTCTCTTTAGGGAGATTTTCTGGGTAATAGAAAATTCTGAAATGTTAAAAGAGGAATATAGACTCAGAAGACATTTTTATCTAGACTGTCTTCATCTGGAAAGGTTCCCAGGAAAGGCAGGCAGTCTGTGCCTTGAGGAAGCAGTGTGCTGCGGTGAGCATGCTTGTGCCCACATGTATATACATGTGTATGTTTATATATTTATATGTATACTGTGTATGTGCCATGTGCACTTGCATACATGTATCTGGTGGTCCTGAGGATGTATGTGTGAAGACAGGCCCTGGGGAGAAGCTGTGGCTGTGTGCTGGGGCTGGAGCAGATGTGGGGTACAGCACCCTCGTGAAGAGCGTAAGTGGTATAGGAGAGGAGTGAGCACAATAACGGGCAGGTTTCAGAACTGTTAGCCATGTTGAGCAGTGCAGTTTAGGTCCAGAATAGACTCTTTCACAACCATCCTTCCACTCATTCTTACAATGACACTCCTTTCCTCTGTCTCCCAGCCTTTTGGGCCAAGGCCCAGTGATTTTGCTAGTGTTCCATTCTTCTTGCCTTTCCTCACCTCACTTGCAGCTCGTCAGAGAGAAGCCAGAGACACACTGTTGAGGAAAGGGTCTGTGTTGTGAGTTGTGTTCATGCTGTTCCTTCTCCCACAGTAGAGGCTCGGCATTCAGATTTAACCTGGATGGCCGACACTGAGAACTGTTGTTGTCAGGTTATTACTAACAATTCTGATTCTGCCCATTCCCCCCCACCCCCAGATTCTATAAATACTTTATTATATGGCACTAATAAAACTTCAAGTATTTCTTTTTATTAGAACCACATAATATGGTAATTGTGTGACAGAACACAGCTCCCATGAGCAGCCCCCACCTTCCTAGGTGTGGCCTCTCAGCACCTCAGCTTGGGTTAGGTCCATAGGCCCCTCTGTTCCTGAGTGTGTATGAAGGGGGCTGGGTTGGTGCTTTCAGACAGAACTAAGGGGTCAAGGCCTTTGAGCAAGATTGGCCTAGAGGAGAAGAGATACTTTATAAGTTTTCATAGTAGTTTGTCCTCGAGTGTGAGGGTAGCAAGAATTTCTTCATTTAGCATTAAGTCTAACTAGCACAGAGGCTCCTTGACCTGCTTTTCCTTTTAGTAGGACTGTCATATAGTGTAGAAATAGGCTTTGAACCTAGACCTGGGGTGAGGGTCAAGAGTTATTTGGTTATTTTGATTCATAGTACTACTTCTTAAAAAGCCATTCTTCTTGATGCCTCCTGGCTCAAAATATGTTAAGTATCTATATTTGTACATATATAAAACCATATATTCATGTACACACATATACACACATGTATATGTATATGTGTATGTATATATGTATGTGTGTATGCATATATGTATATATCTATGTATATATGTATATATGTATATGTATATATGTATGTGTATGTGTATATATATATGTATGTATGTATATATATTGAACTTGCATATCGTGCATGTCAACAAGTTCCCTATCACTGAAATATACCCCTAGCTATGGGTATAGAGACTTACCTTTTACATTTCTTACCTCTTTAGCCAGAGAACATCTTTCCTCTTAAACCTGTCATTCTTCCCTTTGTCTGCTAAGTCAGTTTGTATATCTTTCATTACTGTTAATATATGACCTGCAAAGTCCATATTTTGTTAACTGATTGAGTCTTATTTGATCCTCGGTTCTTTCCAATGTGATCTGACTCTGAACCTTGCCTACTTCTCTGCTTTAGCAACTGAATTAGGTCAGTGTATTTGTACCAATGCTTTTTTTCCCCTGAATTGTGTGTGATTTAGCTTCTATATCCTATCTTGCAAAGCATGAGAATTGGGGATTCCTGCCTGGGTAGCACCTAACAGAGCTTCCAGTGCCAGGGATGTGAGGCACACGTTTAGTCTTTTCTTAATTGCCCACGTGCCCATGTTTGCATAGAGGCAAGCCCCTAAACTGCCCCTCCCACCCACCCATCGCTCCCCATGGGGATGTATGGGCATACGCTTATTCCACCTTTCTGGCCTAGCCAAGGTTAATATTAGACCTTCTAGCTGGGCAGTTATTCCCGAAAGCCGCAGGGCGTTGTTAATATTCATGTGACCGCAGGGACCATCAATATTCATGAGGTATCCACAGTCTTCCTTCAGGCTCTTAGCTTGGAGAAAACAAGAATGATTAGAGTTTCTAGAATTTAAAACTAACCCTATTTCCTAGAGTCTTTTGAGGAGGAGGCAAACCTTAAGAGTAAATGTCTGGGCCAAGAGTAAGAGAAGCTTTCCTGCCAGTATCCTGACCTGGTCTGACAACTTAGGGGACTTGTACCGGACTGCTGATGTTAACGTGATTGTCCTTACCCAGCATTTGCTGAATATGACTGGATTTAGATTTCTTGATCATAGGTGCTGGAGTAGGGAATAAGAAACTAGCATCTCTGCATGTATGTGTCTGTATGTGTTTGCGTGTACTGGGAAGGCAGAAATAAGAGTATCCATGAAGCTTGTTAGCCAGCCAGTGGACTGAATCTGCAAGGCCTTGACTCAGAAAAGTCAGTCTGCGTCCTGAGGAGATGATGGCTCAGTTGATAAAGCACAAGGATAAAGACCTGAGTCTGAATCCCCAGAAGCTGTATAAAGCCAGGCACAGTAGTGCACTTCTGTAATCCGAGCATTTCTATGGAAGAGGGGGAAAATAATCCATTAGATCACAAGCCAGTGAGCCTGGTACATGCAGTGGGAAAAATGGCAAGAGAACCTGCTTCAGACAGGGTAGAGAAGGTTGTTCTGCTCTCCACACGTATGCCTTAGGATTGCATGCATCTCCATTCACACACACACACACACACACACACACACACACACACACACACTTTTGAAAAGTTTTTCAAATAAGAGAGCTATTGAAGACATTGACCTCCGGCTTCCACAAGCATGTGTACAAACACAAAACCCAGGATGACAGTACAGCTAAAGAAAGGATAGCACCAGGGGCCCAGGCCACCCACCTATCATATTTAGTATTATTTGGCTCTTTGAATTTTGGTGTCAAGCTTGAATAACTCATGGGGCCTCAGTTTTCCCATGGGGAAACAAGAGCAGTAATAAATGGGTTATACTCCTAGGTATATCCATTCATGACAGTTCAAGAAGAGATAAACAATAATAGCAAACATAATAATAAACACTGATGATGATGTAGTTGAAGTAGAGACAATGTTTTACTTGATAGGACTATTATCAGAAGCTTTGGGAACCCCTTTTTGAGGAGTCAAGGCACCTTTTCTAATGGCCAGTGTATCATTCTCACTTGGGAAAACTAGGGAGCTAGGTTAGGAGAGGACATGTGTATCCTGCAATTCTATGGCTGACTTTAGTTCCCTTTACTTACCAATTTATAATAGGATCAGTTAAAAACCACTGTCTTCTTCTAAAGGACCAGGGCTCAATTCTCAACACTCAGATGGCAATTCATAACCATCTGTAACTCTACTTGAAAGGGGGAATTAATGCCCTTTTCTGGTCTCTGTAGACACTGCATGCATGTGGTGTATAGGCATACATGCAGGCAAAACACCCATCTACATATAAGTTAATTAACTCTTCTTTATTCTATTTGATGAAATCCTATATGTTTTTTGTGGTGACATTTGGAGAAGTACTTATATATAACTTAAGCAGTTAATCCTGGTGTGCAATAGATAGTATCTTGCTTTTCTACGAAAGACCTTAGGATTGGAGGAAGCTGACCTTGGATGCTGGAATATAGTCCCTAGAATTAGTTCAGTATTATGTTGTAGGGAAAACTCAATCCTAGTTTTGGAGACAAAACTTGCAAACCTTCATCTTCCCTCCCAACAAACCGGCCTACTGGCCTGGAACTCATTTATAGTTCAAATTCAGAGCAATCTTCCTGTCTCAGCCTTCCAAGTGCTTTTATAATCCATCCAGTGCCCACACTCCCAACTACCATCTCCCTCTATTTCTTCATTTTATCTTTTTACAAAGTCTGCATTTGGTATTGCTTGATCTTTGTGGCTCACACAGGTATTCATTAAGATGGATGCAGAATTTCTACACCAAATAAATAAGTAGGTAAAAGATGTTAGAATGTGCAAGAGTATAGACTTTGTGTATCTTACCTCCCTACCTACAGTTTATGTCTGGTCTGTGGTAGGTGCTATAGAGATATCTAGTAAATTGAATAAGCAGATGTATTATCTGTGGCATAAACTGACTTCTCAGTGAGCTTATTACATATCAGAGTGAGAGACATAGAATGATACAGCAACATGAACTGTCTAAGTCATTGCTTGTGGAACACTGTTGTCATTATAGAGTTGCATGAGAAGCACTTGGTCATGTCATCTAGGTGCAAATTAGAATATCTACTTAAAACCAAGAAAACCAAACTAATGTGCTGTAGACAGAATTTAAAATAGAATCTATTAGCTAGAAAAATGCTTGTTGAGTTCTCATTGTTCTAAAATGACAAGACTCTTGAAAAAGGAACTTTGCATACTAATGGCTTTAACACTGGATACAATCGCACAGTGGAAGGCTCTGGAGCAGCAGTTCTCAGCCTGCTTTGAGGTGGCCAAATGACCCTTTCACACCTGTCTCATATCAGATAGATTTTTTCCCACAGGGGTCTCATCTCTCTCTCTCTCTCTCTCTCTCTCTCTCTCTCTCTCTCTCTCTCTCTCTCTCTCTGTGTGTGTGTGTGTGTGTGGTCCTGGCTCTCTTCAAACTCAGAAATCCACTGTGATTAAATGATTAATGTGTGCTACCACTGCCACCACCACCACCACCACCACCACCACCACCACCACCACCACCACCACTACCACCACCACCACCACCACCACCACCACAATCACCACCACTGGGGTTATCAAAAATTCCCAATATCACCGGGCGGTGGTGGCACACGCCTGTAATCCCAGCACTCTGGGAGGCAGAGGCAGGTGGATTTCTGAGTTCGAGGCCAGCCTGGTCTACAAAGCGAGTTCCAGGACAGCCAGGGCTATACAGAGAAACCCTGCCTTGAAAAAAACCAAATCCAAAAAACAAAACAAAAAAATCCCCAATATCAAATATTTACCTTATAATTTGCAACAGTAGCAAAATTAGAGTTATAAAGTTGAAAGAAAAATAATTTTATAGTTGGGGGTCACCACAACATGAGCAACTGTATGAAGGGTCGCAGCATTAGGAAGGTTACGAACTGCTGCTCTGGATGAGCTAGAAATGTTCCCAAGATATCAGACCAGGAAACCAGAGTAAATGTCACCAGAGGTCACCCTTTTATTAGAAATTAAGCAAGTGCTGTGCCCCTAAGTTGTATTGTGGTCCCAGATCTTATAGTTAATGGTCTCTTAAACTTTTTTCCTTTAGTATTTGTGATGAATTAAGGCAGGCAAGTGTCAGGTTCATCCTGTCTACTCAGCTATCAGAAGTAAACAGCAGGTGGCGCCAAATCCTTGGGATACTTGTGCTGCTGAGAGCTGGAGATTCAGAGAGGGAGGGATTCTCTTGAATTGGGGGTAGGGTGTTGGAGGATTAGTTGTCTGAATATGGCTCAGATAAGAAATTTTTGTAGGCTTAGTGTCTTCTAGCTCCCCATCTCCTTTACACAGGTGTTCTATCTTGACAGTCTACTTTGGCAAGAAGATTAATGGTAGGGAGGGGTCCCACAGATCTGAGCTGATGAGCCTGGTCGCTCCTGACTCTCTCCTGAGCCTTGCTCTACCAGATGCAGTGGCTTGGGAGGCTCTGGCCTACTCCATAGCTGTCCTTTCCTCCCTGTGAATTTGTTTTAGGTTCATCTGTTTCCGGCGTTGCTAAGCATGTTCCTGCTGATGACTGACCTTCATCTGCATTCCTGTTTTCTCTTTGTTATTATCCTTCTTTTTTCTTGAGACAAGGTCTCACTAAGTAGCTCAAGCTGTCGTCAGACTTGGTATATAAACTTCCCCAGACTCAGCAATCCTGCTGCGGCCTCCTAGGTGCTAGGAATACAGATGGGCGCCATCATACCTGACTTGATTCTATTTTATTCTTGGCATACTTTGTCTTAAGACATTTCCTAAGGATACATTTCTTTTTCTTTTTTTCCCACTGTCCTCAACTCCAGTTTCTCCAGGAGGTTGGGACTAAGTGGGGAAAAACGCACACTGGCTCCTGGACTAATTGAAAGTGGAGGTGCTGGC
Source organism: Apodemus sylvaticus (assembly GCF_947179515.1). NCBI lineage: Eukaryota > Metazoa > Chordata > Mammalia > Rodentia > Muridae > Apodemus > Apodemus sylvaticus. The sequence goes on from NC_067480.1 coordinate 38,100,894, forward strand.
TAGGGGGCTAAGGGAACAAATTGATCAGGAGCTCTTAGGCTCTGAGAAGGAAGCAGTGCACGGTCAAGATTGTGAGACACCAAAGCAAGCCAGTCTCCCAGGCTCTGGTCCAGCTCCACATCCAGTTCCTTAGCACCCCTGAGCTCTCCTGCGCCTAGGTTGCCCCCAACTTTGATTGATTCCAAAGCCTAGTTGTTAGTTCCCTTCCAGCATTGTCCCTGAGACGCCCCTAATTTCCCCACTCCCTTGGCAAACCCGCCGGGCTGTCTCCAGCCTTCATTCCTGGAGCTTGTTCCTTGGGCCTCCCCCTTCCCTGAGGCGTGTTTAAGGGCTGGGCGGAGCTGGCTGCCTGAATCCCCTGTGGCTCCTTTGGTTCCTGGTTCTATATATATCCCTGTCCTTCTCTGCACAGGGTTTGATATGGCTTTATGGGCATTTCCATCCGCTTTACAGACACAGCTACCACAGAGGCCTATTTCTCCCGAGAAACCTCAGTGGAGCCCGGCCTGTAGAGAACTCAGTCTGGTCGCTGAATCAAAGCTCTCTTCTCTTCCTGCCCTCCCCAGCCCTCCTGCCCTCCACCTCCATCTCCTGGCTTCTTAACCCCAAGTGAACAACAGAACCCTAGGGGAGAGCTCCAGCTCCTTGGCAGAGCAGTTGGAGCCCCAGAGACTTGCAGAGAATTCCTTAGTGTCCATTCTCAGCCAAGCTAATTGGGGGAAGGTCTGACCCTGATTTCTGGCTTAGGCTCTGTGGTAAGAGGGCATTTTAGGGAAAGAACAGATTCCAGTCGAGTTGGCAGGTTTTCTGGAGGCCTGAGATGAGAAAGCCTAGCCTTTGACGCTGAAGCTGAGGGAGCTTTTGGATATATGAGGAGACACAGGAGCAGATGGAGATTTTAGGTGTTCAAAGTGATGATATTACATTACTCAGGATAGTAGGAAAGTCCAGGCATGGGGATCCACATCTGTAATCCCAGTACTTGGGAGGCTGAGGCAAGTGGATCACCAGCTTAAGTTTACATAATGAGTTCCAGGTCAGTCTAGGCTACAGAGAGACACTATTTCAGAAAACAGAAAACAAAGACAGTAAAACAGATACTACTAGGAAACTTCCTTTGGCTTATTCTTGGATTGGATCAATCAGTGGAATCTGGTTTTGGAAGGGAAAGTTCGCCCAGAATAAAGGAGAAACCTTGTTGAAAGTTTAACTTTGTGTTAGGAAGGAATAGGAACTGCTACCCTACCCCCATTTTTCAGATGCTTAATGTCTCACATCTTGATAGCTAGTATTCTGTGTACCCACAGTATGCCAGGGACTCAGCTGTGCCTGACCACTGTCACATTGGTATCTTTCAAAGTACAGAGAGGAAAAGTGAGGTTCAGGTGTGGCTTAGTCCTGTAAGGATCAGCTCATCTCTGTGCAGCTGCGTCTTACTGTCTAGGTGGGCTAGGCAAGAGGCAGCTCACTGCTCGTGCCTAGAGGCCTTCATTCCTGGCTTGCACATCCATCCATCTGTGGCTTCTGCTGTCCTGAGGAGCCTGGATAGGTATTTTCTTTCTTTTGTGGTGTTTGTTTACTGTTCTTTCGTAGGATTTCAGATTTTCATGATGGTGGAAGGCTTGTAAAATGAAAGGGTGGAAAAGGGTTACTGTGGCAGGAGCCAGTGCTGGGCCAGGTTGAGCCAACAGCACAGACATCTTTTATAATGGTGTGTAGGGCTGGGAGGCTTATAAAGCCAATGCAGGCAGATAGGGGGATAAATCATGTAAGCAGTGGGCAGGGTGGTGAAGTCGAGGTTAGGAATTAACTTTGTGTTGGATGGAGCCCAGCTTGTGGGATGGGAAGAGAGGCCTCTCCTCTTTTCCTCTCCTCAACTCTGTTCTTTGCCTTTTCTTTCTGTCAGCCCTATTCACTATAGGCTGTGACATGTTTGCCCTAGCCCTTCCTGTCCCTCCTCCAAGTTGCCTGAACTAAATCAACAAGGGATAGTGTACCCCAGAGCAAGGGGCCGGGTGGGGTATATTCTATGCTGCTAATCAAACTGCTCGGAATCTTGCAAATTTGAGTGGAACAGGCTGTTTCCTCCCCGCTTGCACTATATTCGACAGTGCCTACCTGGCACCTTGTTATGTGTTCTTATAGCTTGCGGCCTTCCTACAGAAAGTGGACTTAAATCCTGTCGGGTCATAAGGAAGAAACACAGTGTGTTTCAACCATTCTGTACTCGCCATGGTGTGTGATACCCCAGCCTGCCTGCTGGTGCACGCTTCTCTTGGCTTCTTCTGAGAGCTGGGGCAGATCCAGCCCTCTTCATTCAGGATCAGTTGGTGATAGAATGGGTTTCTCCCACCTCTCTGCGCAACATGTGAAAACACTGGTATGCTCTGAGAGAAATGCAGAGAGGCCATGTGAATTATCCGTGTGGATTTGTGTCTCACAAGACATAGAATTTAAAGTTCTGGAACCCTTGTGTGTGCACAGCGGCGAGTGCTGAGCCTGAGTGCCACCCTCCCCTCCCCTCACTGCCCTCTGTGTAAGCATTACACGTGGTGTGGCGTGGCGTGGCGTGGTGTGGCGTGGCGTGGCATGGCGGCGGCTTCTCAGTGTGCCGCTGCTGCACTGTCTGTTCTGGCCCCTGACTTGGGGACTGGCTCGCCCCAAGCCCTCCTGCGCCTCCCGTTCTCCACCATCTCCCTTCTCACCATAAACTGTCCCTCTCTAATCATCACAGCTTTCAAGTGGACGGCTCAGCCAGAAGAGCTGACTGTGTTTCTTCCCCTAGATCTGTCCGCGGGGCCACTTCTCTTTCTAATTAGACCCTAATTGAAACCTGGTTGCATTTGGACTTCTTCTTTTTCACTTTTTAGTTCCAGTGGTGGGAAAACATTACGTTGAGGTTTGGGGTTTTTCCTCCCCATACCCCACCTCCATTTCTCTTCTTCATTTTAAATATGGTGAGATGCTTTTGGAAAAGTTGTCCCCCCGCCTGTTGGAGCCCCTGCTCACAAACCCCAGCCTTCTCCTAAAAGATTGGGTCTTTTCAAGTGGTTTGCAGAGAACATGTCGGAGGCCCCTGATGCCTGTGACAGTCTCTGTTAATTATAGAGGCTCTTTCCCCTCTCACATTAGTCAAAGGAGTTTTGTATGTTTTAACAGCATTTTCCCTTGGCCTGAATAAGACTCTATTCAGGCTGTTTCCCGGGGTTTGTGAGTCGGTACCACTCACAGGTACCCGGTAGCAATGTTTCCTTATTTGCTTCTCTGAGAGCTTCAAAGAATACGGTGGAGGGGCTCTCTTCCTAGTGCGCTTGAAGTTCAATCATTTCTGTATTTCAGACAGTCCTAAGGCAGCCAGAAACTTCTGCTATGCCTGGGTCTCAGAAAGTTGCTTGTGTGTGGTCACATCTACTGGGTCTGTAAGTCTCTCCTTCCCTCCCTCTGTCTGTCTCTCTCTTTAACATAGGGCCTAGCCCTGACTGGTCTAGAGCTCATGACATAAGCCAAGCTGACCTCAAACTCACAGAGATCTGCCTGGTTCTGGGATTAAAGTCGTGTGCCACACCTCTGTCTGTCTATCTGCCTGTCTGCCCGTCTATCTGTCTCTGTCTCTCTGTCTCTGTCTGTCTCTGTCTCTGTCTCTGTCTCTGTCTCTCATATGTGTGTGTGTGTGTGTGTGTGTGTGTGTGTGACTCTATCTTGGTCATCCAGTTTTCATGTGAGAGTCCCCTTCTTGTTGGGCACATGTGCACATATTCCCAGGACCCTGGCTTCCATGTCTATCTCTCACACCTGTGTATAAGCCTTTTGTGTCTTACTGACCTATGGAATACTTAACATTGCTATTATTTTCATGGTTAAAGGCCCTCTGGTCAGAAGCCCCCAGGAATAATATTTTGCTTGCTTAGACTAAGACATTCTAAGTCGGAATCAATCCTGATGTCACATGGTCTGCTTAGGAATGTCTCAGAGAGACCAGTTTACAAACTTGGACTGGAGAACACAGATCACTGAAAACAAATAGTATGTAACTGCAAATCTTATATGAGGTTGTAGTTTCCAAGCTGTTGAAGTTAGGTGACCAGAACTTAGTCTGGGGACCATCAGGGTGGTTTCATAGATGGAGCAGTGAAGAGGGTCCAGGAACCCTGTGTAGACAAATGGGTGTGCCGCATCTTCTGCTGGATGACTGTCCTTTGTCCTATTGTGAGCTTGTTTGTTGTTTTTTTGTGCAAAGTGCTGGATTTCTTCTGAAACATATTTTGCTTTCTGTGGTGCTTCTTTCCAGTCTCTGCTGCACTCTCCTCCCCAGCACCTCCCTGCTACACTTACTGGGTTTTTTTTGGGTGTGTGTGATAAGAATATTGTAGGAGGAAGAATCTGGAGATTAGTAGACCATATTCTATCTCAGGCTTCTCCTGGGAGCCTGGGCACTTAGAAAAGGATGGTTCTCAGCCTTTTCTCTCTGTATTTGTCTTGCTCTCCGTCTGTCTCTCTCTGTCTCTGTCTGTCTGTGTGTTTAAATGGATAGGAATTGTAATTATGGCACTTTTCTTTCCATTTTCTACAAGTATGGAATACCTTGTAAAAAAAAAAAATAGTACCCATTCTGGCTATAGCCTGCCTAATGAGCTTCACCAGAAACTGTAGGCTTGTACAGGGATGGCCAGTTAGTCTCCTTCTCCACGGTTTTGTAAAAGAGACTACTGAGGTGAACCGTTTGTCCACGAGAAAGATGAGTGTGAGAAAAGGACTCTGCTGTGCATGACTGAACCTGAAAGCTGAGGGCCTTTCTGGAGCCCATCAAAGACAAAGCCGTGGGAGAGGACCATGGACCATGGAGCTTGCTAGAGATTGTAGTGACATAAACCCTTGGGGGTCACTCTTCCACCTGGAGCTTAATTCCCCCCCCACCCCCCCACATCCTATACACTTGTTCCTCCCCAGTTGGTTTTGAATTTGTTTCAGCACGTATTTGGTGCAGTGAGTGCAAAACCATCTTCCTGCCTTGTGGCCCGAGACTGCACTGCTGGGAGTCCTTCCTGAGTTGCTGGCACGGCTCTGTGTACACGGCTCATGTTATGACACACATGACAACAGTACAAACAGTACAAACTGGGATGTATCAGGGCAAATGATTAGATGAGCAAAGCACAGTCAAAGGATACTAGTGGCTTAGCACCGAGAAGGTAAAGGACTTTAATTTAGTCATTACTGGGCTTGAGAGATGGCTCAGTGGTTAAAAGTACTCACCTTTAACCACTGCTTCAGAAGAACTGCTCTTCCAAAGGTCCCGAGTTCAAATCCCAGCAACCACATGGTGGCTCACAACCATCTGTAATGAGGTTTGACTCCTTCTTCTGGAGTGTCTCAAGACAGCTACAGTGTATTCACATATAATAAATAAATAAATAAATAAATAAATAAATAAATAAATAAATAAATAAATAAATTTAGTCATTACCTTTTCAGATGCAGAAGTAGTAGCTGCTTGTCCACCCCGGGGTTTTAGGATGTATAGCTGAGCAATGTACTGCAAGCAGGCACAGCAGCGTCATCAATGTACTGCAAGCAGGCACAGCAATGTCATGTAAAGCTGGACATCTGATTTGGAGGAAGAAATCTCTTTATGTACTTTTTGGTTTTTGTTTGTTTTGTTTTGTTTTTCCAGACAGGGTTTCTTTATATTCCCCCTGCCTTTGCCTCCCAAATGCTGGGATTAAAGGTGTGTGTCACCACCACCACCACCACCACCACCACCACCACCACCACCACCACCACCACCACCTGGCTTTTATGTACTTTTTATTTACAATACTTTCTGAATTTTAGTGCATATGTTAATCAGCTTTCTGCTGCGGAGACAGAAATACTGGAGAAAATGAACTTATGGGAGAAAAAAGCTGTTTGGCTTAGTGTTTGAGACATTTCAGTTGTAAATGTGCCTGGGTCCCTGGGCTGTGGTGAAGTACACCGTGGTGAAGAGCGCGTGCTAAAGCAGAGATGCTCATAGCGTGGTGTCTGGGAGCAGAGAGGGTAGAGTGAGCGGCCTGATGGCAAGACATGGCCTCTAGAAGCATGCCGCCAAGGCTCTTCCCTTTAACTAGGTCTTGCTGCCTGGATTTTTTGGTCACCTACCGATAGCACCGTAAAGGTAGGAATCCATTGATAAGGTCAGAGCCTCATAGTTCAATTACACCTCCCACCACCTTCTGATCATTGATTGATTGGCAAACAAACTTTTAACGCATGAGCTTTGGGGGGTATTTCATATTCAAACTTGTAACAGTGGGGGGGGTGTATATGTCATGCCACATGGAAATGAATCTAGACTTTTATGCATCTTGCTATACAGTGTAGGTCATGAGTACAAAGGAGAGGATAAAAGAGGAAAAAGGTGGAGATTTGAACAGAACTAATTTTCCCAGTAGCGGATGCTTGTTCTTGTAAAACCTTGGATTGCCTGAATTAATTCAGCTTTCAGGATCACATCATGAGTTCTTTCTTCTCCTTCTTGTCTGACCCAAGTCGGGATTGGGGGTGGGGCTATATTTCCTCAGGCTGGCTTCCCTGTTATCTTACTGCAAGGGGAGGATCAAGGTGTGGCCTTTAGGAAACTTTAAACAGTTCAGGGCAAGGTTAAATTCTCCTTTCTAGCTATGGCTTTTGCCCAAAAGAGATTTTAGCTTGTTCTCAATTTTGCAATGACATAATATGAACAATTAGCAGGCACAGAATTAATAAAATGATTGATATCTGCGTGGCCTTTATAGTTGGCCAAACACTCTCCCCATGTTGCCTTTTTTTGATTTTGCGAATTAGGTCAATTTTTTTGTTTGGTTTTGTTTTTCAAGATAGGGCTTCTCTGTGTAGCCTTGGCTGTCCTAGATCTTGCTCTGTAGACCAGGCTGGCCTTGAACTCCTGCCTCTGCCTCTTGAGTGCTGCAATTAAACATGTGCTCCAAGCTAATATTTTTTTTTATTAATATCCCTATTTTATAGATGAGGAAACTGGGGTTGGGCGGTGGTATTGAGTTCCATGTGTTCCATGTCTGGTCCGCAGCACAGCTAAAACTCAAACCAGGTCAGTTCTTCTTGTTCTGCTGGGCTGCTTACATTGGTCACCTCTTCTACCTTATGACTCTCAGTTTGACCAAGAGCCAGGGTTCAAAAGGATAAGTTCCTCAGTGTCCTCTGCGTTCTTCTTCCATGGTTCTGCATCTTATTCTTCTTAGCATTTGCCTTTTGGATATTTCCTTTTCTTCTCTGCTCCTGCTTCTCTGTGACCCCATCCCCACTTTCAGAGACTCTCTTATTTGCTTTCCTAGAAATTCCACTGTAGTGCTTTTGGGAACTTTGACCCACCAAGAGCAAGTACATCTCAGAAAGTGTTTAGAATGTATTCTGTTCCTCTCACTCATCTCCCACCCGAAAGTGGGGCCCCACCCCACCCTGCCATCATGTTGGCCAAGCACGTGGGGCAGCTGTGGTCAATCCCATTTATAAAGCTGGTAAATATGGGACCAGTTTCTGTCCCCTCCAAAGGTCAATATTTGTGCAGAGTTTAATTTTAACTTAACAAGCAGTTGTTTTCTGCAGCTGCTCTGGTGTGTTGTGTTGTGTGTGCTTTCCTTTCCTTGCCACTGACTGTACACGTTTGTGCTGCATACACAAACTCTCTTTCTCCTCTCTCTCTGTCTCAGTCTCTGCCTCTGTCTCTGTCTTTCTCTGTGTGTCTGTCTGTCTGTCTGTCTCTGTGTGTCTATGTGTCTAGATTCATGGTATGAGTTTAGTGTGGTCTTCAGACCCTGCAGCCCTTGGCTAGTGAGTCTCTGTCTCCCGAAGAACATGAAGCTGAAGGGGGCGAGGTAACATGCAGTGGACCTAGGCTTTTTCTAAGGTCAGAGGACAGAAGTTACTCTTTGGTTTTCTATGATCCTGATGTCATCACCAGATCTTTACTTGCAGGAGAGTTTCTAGAATGTGGGATTTGAAAGAGCTGGTCTCTTTTTTAAAAAGCTGCACCATTTTGCTTTCTAAAGAGTGTTAACCCCTTACTTAGGAAACATGAAATTTACTTTTGGTTCCTGCTTCTTAAGTAAGATGAGAGAACTAGGAAAGGTAATCTGTTTTGTATTTTTAAATATTCTGTGATTTTATGCCTAGGGAACCATGGGACAAGGTAAGAACAAATTCCTATTCCAACTCTAGCTTTAGAGTCATTTTAAAATGATTCCGCGCTCCCTGCTATTTCTTACCTAAGGGATAGACTGCTGTTCCTTACAAGGATTCTGTGAGAATAGATGAAATTTTGTCTATGGGAACTTGAAGATAAATAAAGAGAAATCTTTAATATTAAGCTCCTCTTACCTCACATGTGCTCTCCTCTCACCAAGCTATTTAAGTTTGTCTCTGCTTGTTGGCACACCCCTGGCCTGGGTGATTTAGTCCAACAGGCCACACTACTCTGTTCAAGACAGAGGAAGAGCCCTGTGGCAGCCAGTGGTAGGCTTAGCTCTGTGGCTCCCTCCGTATGCTGGGGTTTCTAATGATACACTAGGTATGTGCCCCAATTTCAAACCTTCTCATTTGCTTTTATTCAGATATATGCATGGCTCATTTTCTCTTTTTAAGTTACATTTTTATTTATTAATTTTGTGTGCATGTGTATGGTAGGGTTTGAGGCAAAGATGCATCAGGGTGTGTTTGAAGGTGAGAGGGCAGTGAGTCAATCTCTCCTTCCACCACGTAGAGCCTGGGGATTGGCATCAGGTGTAGGTGGCAGGTGCCCTTAACTGCTTACCCAGATTGCCAACGCTTCTCTTTCTTTAGGTCTTTTCTCAAGGGCTACCTTATCTACAGTTTCAGCCTCACCTTCATCTCTACCAAACTACTAGCCCTGTCTGAGAGATTGTAGTCTGAGTTGGCCTTGAACTTGTAGTTCTTCTGTCTCAGCCTTTGGAATGCTTGATTGGCATGCAACACTATGCTCCCAGCTCTTTCTCTCCCTTTCCCTACTCTGTTTTTTGTGTTAGCATTTACTGGGGCCTATGTTCTGCAGATGTTGCTTTCCTTCTCTAGTGGGCTTAGCTTTCCAGTGAGAGTAGGAATTTTGTCTGTATGTTCATGCTTTTGCCTGGTGTTCTAGAACAGTGTCTGGCACAGAAGCTCTCAGGTGTATTTGTGGAGTATACCTTCCATGTGGCATGAAACGAGTGAGGAAGAGGTCTCCCAAAATTCTTGTTTTTCCTTAGGGGTACATACCCACAGAATAGGTGGGTGATTTGGAACAGGAGTGATTTGGAAGGCTTTCTAAGCTATTCACACTTTTATCAAAATAACTGATATGCGCCCCCTTGTCCCATGATAAGTCAGGGTCATTGTATAATGAATCCAAGTAACTGGTGGAGATCTGTGCTGAGCCTTATGTACAGCAGGTGGAAAGCAAAGCTGAGAACTGCTGTCTCCTTGGAGTCTAGCGAGGTCTGTTCCCTCCTGCTCAGTGGGTCTCAGGGAGTCTTCCTCGTAGGGAGAGGCCTTGGGTGTGTCTACCCCTTTCCTCCCTGTTCCTACCTCACATACCCCAAGCCTCACCTCCTTGACCCTCCGCTCCTGTTTCTTTGCAGCCAGACATACAGAGACTGTATCATGAGCGGTTGTAATCAGGACACAGAGAGCCCTTGATGGCTGCAAGTGCTTCTTGTGACATCAGCTGTGTGGCAGGAGGCTGTGGCTCTGGATCCTGAAGGGAGGGGGCTATTTTTCTCTTCTTGATCATTCACTTGGTGCCCGTCTGACTTATAAACTTTAATGGCCAGTTTTAAAGGTTACTGCCATGGGGCACCTTTGTTGCCAGTTTTAGTTTTTTAATTTGGAAACTTTTTCCCCCTTGTGGTCTTGGGAGGAAAGATTTGGGGCTGGGAATGGGTACTTGTGGGTGACGATGAGTAGTTCAGCAACATTCTGTCCTGCTTCAGGATAACTAGGATCCTGGCATGTAATCCAATGGCTGAATTGAACCCCACATGAGGAGATGACTGGCATCAGGGTGTGTAGGCTTGAGTGGTCTAACTCAAGGGCACAGAGGGCGGAGACTTGTTGCACTGTCTGGGGAGAATGGTGTGGGAAGGAAGGGACCATCTTTCTATTATTATACCTTTCCTTCATGGCTTGTCTCTGTCCTTTGTTCTGAATATGATCATCATTAGCAACTGTCAGATTTAACTGGGATGAATGGGACCAGGGTTTAGATGCGGAATCCGTGATGCAGGTAGCGATCCATTGGTGGCTTTCCAGGGTAGCTCAGGCACAGATCTAATACAAAACAAACAAACAAACAAACAAACAAAAACTGAGCAAGTCTTTGGGCTAAGCTTTGTCTTTTGCTCATATATATGAGACCTTTTCTGCTCTCAGGATAACTCACATAGCCTCATATGCTAAAAGTAGTCATTGCCAATTTGAGCATTCTGCATCTCTGGGTAAAGTGTATTATTGTAGAATAATACTCAAATAATAGTATTTTTACTATTATACTATATATACTATTATATACAGTAATACTATAATATATAGTATATGTGTATATATTATATTATAATTTATACTATTATAGTATCTGCCTCTTGAAGTCAGAGAGATTATTCACAACATTCTCAGAAAATTCATACTTTCAGGGTCTTTATCTGGAACTAAAAATATTAAGGATCTAAGTGTATTCTGTAGGTGCTTGAGAAGCATTTTGAAAAGTTTGATTCTGAGCATGCCTTTTCTCTTATTTCTCTCTGTGCTGTGGACGACTGGAGTAGTAATACAAATGGATGGAGAAGAGGCACGGCGCTTCACAAATGGAGGGTTTGACACTTAGTCAAACCCTCGTCCTCCCTCTTTATTGTGGTCATGGGCTAAACTGACCTGAGGACTTACTTTGGATGAATTTATAATACTTAGAGGGATGTCAGCTAGAGGGTGAGACAGCTCAGCTCGTAAAGGGCAGCAGACCTTAGACAGCGCTGGTATCGTCTGAAAGGCAGATATAATCTGATCTTGGGTTCAGGTCTTGTTCCTGGCTGTGTGCAGCTGGACAACACTGGGTTTGCTTCTTGTTCCTTGTGTTGCAGGGCGGAGAAGGAGGTGTGGAGTTGGCTCTGGGTTGGGCCACAATTAGTGACCTGGAAGCTGGGCTGGGCCCCCAGAGACTATAAATAGCAAGATGGAGCAGTCGCTGAGCAGACTGGACGCCCAGCCAGCCCAGCCGCGTTTCAAGTGGTCTGGGTGGGATTCCCCTCTGTTAACCATTTGTACATCTGGTTTCCTTAGCATTGGTGGGAACAGGCGAGGAGGGTGGAGTTGTGAGCAGAGCCAGTTCATATGTGGAGTGACTTTGGTTAGCTGTGCCATATATGAAACGAGATGTTTCTAGAGTCCTTAGGACCGGGAGGTATCTGGGAATGAGGATGGCATCCCTCAGAGGGGAAGCAGGTCCCAGAACGAGGCACATTGGTGAGGAATATAGAAGTTCTGTAGGCCTGTTACTGACTCAAGGAGAAGGAACCCCTAAGATGATTTGCTTGGTTCTCATTCCTCTGAGTTGCCCTGACAGGCCCCCTCCCCCACACCCATCCCAGCCAACCCTCTGCACCCTGCCCTTACACACACGGCCATTCCTGGCTTCTTTCCTCTATTGCTATTATCTACCCTAGATTCGAAGTCAAAATACTTAGGCTTGTATTCTAGTTTCTCTCTTTTAATTTGTCACTTGGATATATTAATGAAGCTCCCTGGTTTTGTTTAATCCATCTGTCAAACAAGCAGTTTTGATAGCTTACATCTTAATTGCTTTCAGCTAATCAATGTTTATCTTTCTGCCCTGGGAAGCTCATCTATAGCAGGAAGCCCTCCTCTTACCTTCCCCACATTTCAATATATAGCAATTATATAGTTTATCCTATATTCTCTTGTGGTCATTGTATTCTTTTTTCTAGTATTTTCTTGAGGGCTTCTACATACTTATTTTTTTATATTTTATTTTTCTTATAATGTGCTTACGAAAAACACCATGTGTTTTTCCTTATCCCAATCACTGTCAGTGCCATAGGAACTACTGATGCCCACTAGAACCTAGTAGAAGGCAGGCAGGCAAACTTTACTGAGATACCAAGTGGAAAGATGTGAGCATGCACTCTGTGAACTCCAGTCTGAGGGGTCACTGGTCGTGGACAGTGGGGATAGTGAAGGAGAATGCGCCTGGGAGATTTTGCTCATTTGCCCACACATGGGTTAGGGGAATCCAGTTACATGGCTTTGCTAATTCTGCTTTTTTCTTTTTTCATCTTCTGTTGAAGGTACATTCGTTCACTCTCTGGAGCAGTCAGAATCAGTGGGGTTTTGGACACCACTTTCACAACACTGGGTATGGGACTATATTTGCATAATTGGTAAAGGACTTCCTATTACAAGCATAGGTGTTTACATCAAGGTTCAATTCTTCTAGCTTTAGTGGTCTGTCTGTAGACCTCCTTCATCCTTAGTACTGAGGACAGTAACACTTGTTGCTGTCGGTGAAAATGTATATGGCATTGTTTCCTCAGTCCAAACAGAGCAGTGTCTCTTGCTTCACCCTCCTGTCAAAGGTCTTTGATCTCTCTCTCTCTCTTGCTTTGAGCTTGTTGGGCCAGGCTAAACAATTCCTCCCCTCTTAGGTGTTTACACTCTCTCATGCTGGCAGAAGGTTATCATGTCTAGTTTCAGACATCACTTAACACCACATCTGCCTAGCCTGAGCACCTAAGCTCTCCTTTTCTTACCTCTTTTTCTTTTAGCCCACATCACTTATAGTACTTTTATTTTCTCTCTCTCTCTCTCTTCTCTCTCTCTCTCTCTCTCTCTCTCTCTCTCTCTCTCTGTGTGTGTGTGTGTGTGTGTGTGTATGTGTGTAGTTCATGCATGTTTGTATGTGTGGTCAACACATGCACGTGTGCACATGCAGGTGTGTGTGCAGGCCTGAAGTTGATGCTGGAAATGGTTCTTCATTGGCCTTCACGTTACTCATTGATGCAGAGGCCGCTCAGTCAGACCCAGAGCTCACCAATACGCTTAGTCACACCAGCAAGCTTGCTCTGTAGGTCCTTGTCTCTGCCTTTGGAAGCTGGAGTGACAGTCAGGCTGCCATGCTCATCTGACCTCTGTGTGGGTTCTGCGAACCTGAACTCTGGTCCTCACCCTGTGAAGGAAGTATTTTAACTACTAAGCCACATCCTAGCCTCAGTTACTGTACTTCTTCTGGAGCTCCCTCAGACTTCTGTACAGTTTTGGTGCTAGAGTGCTCAACATAGGACAGGGTCTAGGCAAGGTCTTTGAGTCATTTTGGAAGCCTCAAATGAGAAAATGTCCCCACTAGATTGGCTTGTGGACAAGCTTGTGATGCAGTTTCTTGACTGCTCACCCTGAGCAATCCTTGAGAAGCAAGCTAGGAAGCAGCACTTTACCTTAGCTCTGCTTCAGCTCCTATCTCCAGGTTCCCGCCCTGAATTCCAGCCCTGACTTTCCTTAGTGATGGACTGTAACCTGAGAGTTAAGAGGTGAAATTAACCATTTCCTCTCCAAGTTACTTTTGGTCATGGTATTTTATCACAGCTCTAGAAACCCTAACTAGGATAGTGTGCTTAGAAACAAGGGAAAGGGAGGGATTATTTTGTTATTTGAGGTATGATATTTCCCGACCCAGGAAGCTAAAGCACCTTAGTTGTTTTGGAATTATCTTTCTTTTAATTAATTCAGGTAATGAACATTTATGAGGATCTAATATATGCTGGTATCTTATTGGACACAAAGAATATAATTCTATTTTATGAAAACTAGGGGATATTTAAGTATTTATTATTATGCTGGAAAGTGGAAGTTCATGCTGGGCATGATAGTAATCCTAGCACTTAGAAGGTTGAGGCCAGAGGATCTGAATTCCAGGTTAGCCTGGGCTATATAAAGAGGAGAGAGGGAGAGAGAGAGAGAGAGAGAGAGAGAGAGAGAGAGAGAGAGAGAGAGAGAGAGAGAGAGGATAATGATGATGTAAAGAGTAACTAAAACTAGAACCTTGACCTCATGGAGTTTATAACTCTGTAGATGAGTCAAACAAGTAAACATTATAGATTAACATGGAATGAATGAGACAGACCTGGTGCTGCAGGTTTTGTAATCTTTGCTACTCAGGATTCTCAGGCAGGAAAATCAGGAGTTGAAGGGCTGCTTGGGCTACACAGTGACTTAAAGGTCAGCCCATGTAATTTAATTGTATATATTGTCTCAAACAATAACAAGATAGATATGGAGTGACCAAGTAGTACTCTATAGAGAATAAAGAAGAATAAAGAAGGTTTAATTCTGATTCTTTGAGGGAGGCAGGGCTGTGGGCAGTGGGAGAGATGTGGGAAGACTGAGGAAGTGAAATTTGAGCTAGACCCTGAAGTAGGGGAATTTCCTCTATTAAGGGAAAGTTACATTAGATACATTATTCACGCTTGTTTCAGAGAAGGACGGGGTCGCATATTAAAGAGGAACACACATTCCTTCTGCAAGTCAATACTTTTGAGAGCCTACTGTGCATCAGTCAGTGTTCTGCCTACTGTGCACTAGAGATTTCAGGAGCAGTACTAGGGTAATATCCAACTCAAGTCCTTGCTTTCATTGAACTGCTGTCAGAATGTGCTGTTTCCATCTCTTCCCACTGCTATTATTTACTGTGCTTGTAAAAGTACTAAATCTTTTGAACAACAAAGCATCTCTTTTTTTGTTTGGGCATTATCATTTCCTTACTTGGTACCATCTAAGTCTGTATAGGTGTTTCTTCTTTGCCAACTCTTTGACAGGTTGTAACTGAGACCAGAATCCTCACAACCTTTAGACAATAGTGATGATTGACACTTTTGATGAACGCTCCATTTTTTTTGAACATTATGCAAAGGCTTATATTTTTGTGTTATTTTTATTTTATAATGTACCTTCTAATTCTTTGGAAATTGCTAATCTATATGAGAAACAAATGGTAAACATTAAAGTAGAAAATGTGATTAGCCAGAGGCTCCCTTTCGATCGAGCAGCGCCCAGCTCTCAGCTGTGGTCATGGTAACTGTGCTGGAGCTTCTCCATCTGCCTCAGGCGAGCACTGACTCTCGGCTCCTCTTCTGTCCTAGCTCATGTGTGTTTCTGTTTTGCCTATGGTCTCTTCGTGGCTTTAGGCCATTTTAATTTGGTCAAGTTAAGCCTTTCTTCCCAAGTCTGCAATTGCCTTTGCCTCAATTCTAAGAGAGGCTGACAGTAGGGATGAATCCAAAATTCCATTCATTTTATACTTACCACATCTGGGTTTCTTTTAGCATCATTTTCTCCCTTGAGAACATTTTCAAGGTTTTCCTAATTTTCTAGTGCTTTTTTTTTTTTTTTTTTTTTTTGTGGGTGAGGGAGTGCCATTGGAAGATTGTGTAGAAGTTTCCAGACCTGATGATCTTGAGTCTGTTTCTGTATATATCCCCTTCTTGGCCACCTTTTCTGTTGTGATACAAGTCACTCCTGTCCAGTCATCGTTTACTTTGTGGATGTGTTGTTCTTGGACCTGAGTGTCTGTGCACTGGTTGTCTGTAGAGCTGACTTGGTAGATGTCACACACTCACAGGGAACACCCAGGACAGAGAAGGCAGTAATGCGTTGGTGTCTCCTGAGCCCCCTGGGCAGCTACTACACAGTTCTCAATTCTGGCCTTCTATCTGGACTCTTGCAAAACACAATACCACTCCCAAACACCAGGGGACACTCTCTTCTCCTTAACTCTTGGTAGAACCTGTGAGCAGAAATTTTCTCTTTCCTGTAATCAGCCTGTATGTGGTCCTGGGCCACCATGTTGAGTGCCATGTGTACTGTTCACACAAGGTGCTCCTGGAAAGATGCGATGCAGTGGTTGTTAGTCAAGGCAATGCCAAAAACAAACCCAAAATACCAAAAGTATAACCTAAAACATGTTTGGATGGTGTTAAAATCTTCTCAATACTGTTGTCATATTGTTTATACAGATAGTGTAAATTATATGAAACAAAAACCTCATCTACGTGTTCTATAGAGTTAGGCCCGGGTTTGAATGCTGACTGTATTACTTACTTGCTGTTCTATTTGAGGTGAGCAAGTTACTTAATCTAACTGGAGGCATCACAGTCAGATGCTCTGAGTTCAAACCTGACTCTACGTCGTTATTCTTGTATGACTTTGAAAAAGTTAATCTATATGGTTTCATTTTCTTTTTGTGTACTAAGGCTAATGTACTCTATAGAGCTGTGAGAGCTCCACAGAGGATAAATAACGGAATTCTTCTTGGAGTCTGCACATTATAAGCATTCAGAAGCAATAGCTTTGCATGTGATAGATACACTGTTCCCAAGCTTCCTTCCATTTATCAGAGTATTCACTGAAAATGACATCTTGTTTCATTGTTTCATGCATATGAATTTGAGGTCTATTTTCAGTATTCTTAGTCAGACATACTCCTTATTCACCAAAACAAGCAAATATTCACATTAAAGCAAGAATGAGATTCCCTTCTTTCAGTTAGCAAACCTTAGGATTGTTATAGCTTAAGCAGGAGAGTGGGAGATTAAATAGTCCATTGGTGGGAAGATCAGTTAATAGCTTGGGGGTGGTGCGTGGCTGCCTCAGATATGTCCTTTAGACTAGCAGGCAGGGATGTAATCTGGAGTTATTCATGTGCAAAGATATCTATATAAACATTTTCCCAGTATCGTTGCTGGGTGGGGGAGATGGTTCAGTGAGGAAAGTGCTTTCTGTGCAAGCATGAGGACCTGAGTTCAATACTCAGCACTCACAGAAAAGCCAGGTCTGCCTGCTATTCCAGGGCTGAGGAGGTAGAGATAGGATTGGAGGTTTGCTGGCCAGCCAGCCTTGCCAAACAGATGACTCATGAGTTCAGAGATTCTGTCTCAAAAAGTAAGGTGGAAAGCGGTTGAGGAAGACACCTGGAGTTGACCTATAGCCTCTACAGTACACATAAACCCGCACTGACACACAACCAGCATTGTTTATAATACAAAAAATTAGAAATGCTGAAAGTAGCCAGGAGTGGTGGCACACACCTGGTACTCTGGCAATCAGGAGCCAGAGGCAAGAGTATCCATGCAAATCTGAGGTCCGACTGGTTGACATAGTGACCTGCAGGCCAGCCAAGGCTACATAGCAAGGCAATAACGGCAACTACAAAGGAAAGAGGAAATTATAGATAAATCATGGTTTATTCTGCAGTGGAATGCAGTGAAGCCACTCAAGATAAACTTATATATACCTTCAAAAGATGGCTTTGGTATGCTATAAAGATATATAATAATAGACATAATGTGCCCTTAGGAGGATGAGGCAGAGGATCACTTTAAGTTCAAGACTAGTCTGAACTGTATAATAAGACCCTCTCTCCAAAAAAGAGGGGAAAAAAAAGAAAAATGACAAATAGAAGTAATGTCACCCCATTTGGGGATCACTGCCTGTGGGTCAGTTTGTGTTTCTTATGATTCTTTGACATTTTTATACATGTATGTCATGTGTATGGGTCATTTTCCCCTCTTGCTATACTCACTTGTACCCCTCCTGCTCTCATTGTGCCCCTCCCCCGAAGGTCTCCCTCATATTTTCACACCGGTTTTGTTGTATTGTGTTGTATTTGTGGCCCATTTACTTGAATTAGGATAGATGTGCAATCATGGGTGGCTGTTATTTACTGGAACATGGGTGACTACACCATTGAAGAAAATGACTCTCCCTTCTCCAGCAGCCATCACCTGCTAATAAACAGCTTTTCAGGAAGGAATGGGGCCTGTGAGCCCTTCCCTTTCATGAGAAAATAGTGATGGGCCACATCTTGTACAGGCATTTGCGGGCAGCACAGCTATTGGGGCTTTAGGAGTGCAATGGCCATGCCATGTCCAGAAGAAGGTGTTTCAGAGCATCCTTCCCTCTCCTTCATCTCTTACATTCTTTGTGCCTCCTCTTCCACGATGTTCCCTGGCCTTGGACAGAACCTGGGTTTGTTTGTATGTGACAAAACAACAAACAAACAAACAAACAAACAAGCAAGAACAAAAAAATTCCTAAGAGGGCACAGGTCAAGCTGTGCACAGGATTTTCTTCTGAGGGGTAGGCTGCAGAGTGGATTGAAAGTAAAAAGAGGACTCTTGCTTGTGTGTATATTATATACTATATTATGTAGTGCTTACATTTGAATCTGTATTTTTTGTAATTTTATAAAATGTCCACAAAGAAGGAATGTTATCCACAAAGAAGTTAATCTTATCGAGCACTGGTTCCATATCTTTTAACAGCTTTTAATTTTTTTTATTATTGTTCACATGTATATATGTGGGTGCCTGCAGAGGCCAGAAGACTGTCAGCTTCCCTGCAGATGGAGGTACAGACAACTGTGAGCCACTCAATATGAATTCTGACATTCAAACTCAGATCCTCTGGAGGATCAGGGAATGTTCTTAACCACTGGGACATCCCTCTAGCCCCTAGTTCAATATCTTGATAGAGTTCTTTGCCATCCTGTAGCTCAGTTGGTTTAACATTCTGGGATCACCAGTCCCACTTCCCACAGCCTTTTCTGCTCTGTCCTTCTGGGGATCTGCATTCCAGTTCTCTCCCACAGAGTGCTGAGCCTTTACAGGTGGTCTGGATTTGCCTTTTTCTTTTTGTCATATCCTGTTCTTCAATGTCCTCCCTTAAAATCAGCTCAGTTTCATCCGTTCATGAAAAAGGCACTTTTCTAAATGACCCAATAGTTTTACATAGTGTTTTAAGGCCTGTTTGAACTAACCTCACATAGATTCACCCTTCTGGAAGGTTTCTTTACCTCTTTTTTTTTTTTTAAGATTTATTTATTTATTTTATGTATATGAGTACACTGTAGCTGTACAGATGGTTGTGAGCCACCATGTGGTTGCTGGGAATTGAACTCAGGACCTTCAGAAGAACAGTCCGTGCTCTTAACCGCTAAGCCATCTCTCTAGCCCAGTTTCTTTACCTCTTGGACCTTTTAAAGCTCCATCCTCACTGCTAGATAGACTTGTCTATTTAATTGACTTCCTAATGTTGAAGCCAATGAAGCTTAGAAAATTACCCACTGTGCCCAGCCTAGTTCTAGATTAGGGTTGTGTGATTCCTAGTGGCAAGTGCCACATTTCCCATTGATTCTTACCTTGATGTCCATACTCTTGTAAAAATGATAAGGGTTGGTGGTTTAGTCAGGGTTAATATGGCTATGTTGGAACACTATGACCGCAAGCAACTTGAAGAGGAAAGGGTTTATTTGGCTTGTGTATCTCGAATCAGCCTTTTTTTCAGGAAGCTGAGGCAGGAACTCAAATTGGGCAGGAACTGAAACAGAAGCCAGCTCTTACTGGCTTGCCCCTCATGCCTTGCTCGGCCTGCTTTGCTACAGAACCCAGGACCACCAGCCTAGGGCTGGGCTCTCCCCATCAATCGCTAATTACGAAAATGCCCTATTAGCTTATTTACAGCCTAGTCTTATGGGGGCAATTTCTCAGTGGAGGTTCCCTCCTCAGTAAGTTGACATGAAACTAGCCAGCACGTTGGGTCATGAGATAGCTTAGTGGGTCAAAATGCTTGCTGAGAACCTGAATTAGATCCCTGGAATTCACATGATTGAAAAAGAACTCTCTTAAGCTGTCCTCTGACTTCCTCATGAGTATCACGGCAAATGTACACACACACACACACACACACACACACACAGGAGATTACACAATTAAGTCTAATTTAAAATTTAAGTGACAAGGGTTCTGTCTCTTCCTTTAAAGCTCTGTCCCCCAGCCCCATGCTTCCCCTTCAGAGCCCACCCCTGGCCTACTGCTCACTTGCAGCCCCTCCCATCCCCTTATTCTGTTCTCCCTCACTCTCCTGTGCTTCCCAAGCCCTTCCACCTGCTTTCTGGAGTAATGGTTCACATCAGCAGATCCATCTTTATCTTCAGTATCTTCTCTGAGTATTGCTTTTTCCTTCCTGGTCAGAGTCTGGCTTTGCTCTAAAGACGCTCCTCTCTACGCTCTCCTCTCTCACAGATGTTATTTCTTTCTAGCCCACTTCCCACTGATTGTGGACTTAGAATTCATGACCTCCTTAATTCTGATCTCTGCCTTCTGCCCCCTGTCCTGCTCTCCTCCTAAGAAGCGCCAATATTGAGTCTCATGTCATTAGATCATCTCATCCAGTCCTCTTCAGTGTGACCATCATACCAGTGTGACTGAGTCACACCAGAAGGACTTTAGCTCTCGACTCTGTTACCTTCTCTAGAACGCACCCAGTCATCCTTCACTAACTTCCTGGGCATTCTCTAGAGCAGTGGTTCTAGAGATGGGATGTTTTGACTTTAGAGATTACTTAGTAGCACTTGTGGCAATTTTAGTCCTCTTTACTTAGGAGGTGCTCCTGACATTGGGGTAGTGGTTAGACTCCAGGGACACCACTCAACATCTTAGGGTCCATAAGACAGCCTTAAGTGTCATTGATGTCACCAGTAAGCAGCCCTGCTCTGGAGTCCACTGTGAGCCTAGTCATCACTACTCAATACCTGAGACATCCACTCTGCACATCCTACATTCAACTACCTTCTCCATCTGTTTTTCCATTCGTCTACCCTGACTCAGCATTTCTTCAGTCTTGGGGACTATTGTAGTCTGTGGGTGTTCTCTTCCTTTTATTGTCCTGACTCCTTGAAGGCTTTCCTTCTCACTTTTCTAACTTCCACAGTCAATCATTATAACTCCCCTCTCACATACACTCTTGATTCTATTGCTTGTCTCTGGTGTATAATTCAACTGTATTTCTACCTCCTTCATACCTGCATATACAGCAGTGTGTGCAATCCGAGCAAAACAAAACATGCTTACTGGGTTTATGTTTAACCCTTCCTTCCTTCCTTCCTTCCTTCCTTCCTTCCTTCCTTCCTTCCTTCCTTCCTTCCTTCCTTCCTTCCTTCTTTCCTTTTTAGTTTTTCAAGACAGTTTTTTTCTGTATAGCACTGGCTTTCCTGGAACCCTCTCTGTAATCCAGGCTGGCCTTGAACCTAGAGATTCTCCTGCCTCTGCCTCCTCAATCACTGGGATTAAAGGTGTTGCACCAGCACTGCCCAGCTTATTTAAATTCTTGAGTAATGTATTCTTAATCCTGCTGGGTAACTATTGCCCTGAGCCACTTGCTCTCCCATCATCCCAGATGACTACTCTTCTCTTGTCCCTTGTCCTTGCTTCCTACTTTGCTGGAGATGGTGGCATTGGTGGTAGTGAGGAAAATCACTCAGAAATTAGCTCTTGCAGAAACAAAACTTCACTTCTGCTTCTTGTCAGCCTGTGTACCTCCAGACACTACCTTTGTACTCACTTGTCTGGGTAAGTTAGCAAGTCCTAGGCTAAGAGCCGCCATGTTTTTGCACTAGGCTTCTGACTACTTCCTGCCCCTACCAAGGAAACAAGCTTCAAGAATTCTCTTCTCCCAGGCTTTTTGTTTTCTGTAAGTTTATGAAATGTGCTATTCTTTTTCCATCTTAAAAGTCTTATTTGTAAGGCATGGTGGCTCACACTTGATATCCCAGTACTTGAGGCAGGAATATCAGAAGTTCAAGATCACCCATGGCTGAATAGGAGATTTGAGGCTAGCCTGATCTATCTAAGACCCTGCCCCCGACACACAGGAAAATCTTGTTATCCCACTCTGCCCACTCTCCTCCTTTGCCACCTTGTGCTGTAAAACTCTTAGTAAAAACTGCCCTTTTCACTGTGTTCTGGTCCTGGTTTTAATTAAGATTAGGGCAGTGGGTTTTGGCTGCTATTATTTCACTGAAATTATTCCTACTGATTTTCTCATTGCAAAATCCAGTAAATGTTTCTCATTTCTCAACCTCTTTGGTGTACAAGCAGAACTCAGTGCAGGTGGTCACCAGTCTCTCTTGACCCATTTCTTTAGTTAGTTGCAGAGTTGTATACTTTTCTGACTTGACTTTCTGTGGGATTTAACTCAGCTCATGGAGTTCAGTGCCAAGTGCTTTTACCCACTGAGCCATCTCACCAGCCCATCAGTGGCTTTTTTAAAATAGCCTTTGCTCATCCTCTGTCTTCTGCACCACATCAGGCCTGCTCAGGCCGTGGCTTTTCTATTCTGGTAGTGATCCTGTTCAGTCTCGTGGCTTCATACATCATCTTTATGTCTCTGTTTCCACGCAGTTCTTTTCCCCAGGCCCCAGCCTGCGTGGATAACTGCTGAGCCATTTCCACTTGGCGGACTCATTATGTCAAGTTCACCTGTTCAGACTCAACTCCCAGTTCCTCCCCTTGACATCTCAAGCCTGCTGTAGCCAAAACCTCTTCAGCTGGCAGCGACTTCCTCCTTCCAGTTGCTCAGGTTAGAAATTCTGGAGGCATGTTTGGCTTATCTCAGAAGATTTGGAAGACGAGAAGAGAAGATAGCTCGTCTTTCAAAATTAAATTCAGAGCCGGGCGGTGGTGGCGCACGCCTGTAATCCCAGCACTCTGGGAGGCAGAGGCAGGTGAATTTCTGAGTTCGAGGCCAGCCTGGTCTACAGAGTGAGTTCCAGGACAGCCAGGGCTACACAGAGAAACTCCGTCTCGAAAAAACCAAAATCAAAAAAAAAAAACAAAAACAAAACAAAAAAAAAAAACCAAAACAACAACAACAACAAAAAAAAACAAAATTAAATTCAGAATCTGCCTCTGACTCTACACTGCATCTGAGGTTCACTTACCCCACCCCTAGGCTTGCTCACTGGGCAGCTGCGGCCCCACAGTGACCGCCTTGCTGGTCTCTAGACATTCAGCCTTGCTCCTTCCATCTCTTCTAAGTCGAACCTAAAATGATCATTTAAATGTTTATATCTCTTCATACCACTTCATGTGTATGAGTGCGTGCATATGTGTGTGCCTGCATTTGCACATATACATACATGTGTGTGCCAGCAAACTCTAAGGATCCTTCCATATCTTCATCTCTACCCAGTGTTGGAGTTACAGGCTTGGGGCCACTCCTGTTTTTAATGTGGGTTCCAAGGATGTGAGCTCAGGCCCTTTAGCTTGCAGAGTCTTAAGCTTCCTGAATTCTGGCTCTGTTTTTCCTCAGTCTACATCTTGGTTTTTGAGCTCCTTTGCTTTGCCTATTTTACTGGCTTGGCTTTTTTGTTGTTTGTGTGCATGTGCCATGCAAGTGTGGAGATCAGAAAATGACAGGAATCCATTTTCTCCTTCCACCATGTGAGTTCAGGAGACCACACTCAGGCCATCAGGTTGTGGGCAAGTGTTGAGCAACCTCACTGGTTCAGTTTGCCAGATTTTGCAGCCTCTCTACCTGGTCTTAGGTCTGATGCCATCTCTCTGATACATGGTGCATTATTGCTTCCCTCAGCTCTTTATCCACTCTTCTCCTTACTACATCACTGAAATATTGTTTTTGAGACAGGGAGACAAGGTTCCTCTGTGTGGTCCTGGTTGCTGAGAATACTTTTCAGTGAGTACCTTGGCGTCGGCCCTTAGCCCTCTAACTGTCCTTTATCACACTGCCCACCTTGATTGAGAAACCAATCCCTGCTCTATCGGCACCATCATTTGGGAATCATTTCTCATTTCAATTTGAGGACTATCCTGAGCCAGGGCAGGCTTGGGTACTAGGAGTTAGCAGAGATGAAGACTGGTAACTGTCAAAAGTTTTGGTTGTAAGACCCTCATCCTAGCTGCCTGGAAGCCAGTATTCTGCTAGCAGCCTTCAGATGAAGATGTAGAACTCTCAGCTCCTCCTGCACTATGCCTGCCTGGATGCTGCCATGTTCCTGCCTTGATGATAATGGACTGAACCTCTGAACCTGTAAGCCAGTCCCGATTAAATGTTGTCCTTGTAAGAGTTGCCTTGGCTGTGGTGTCTGTTCCCAGCAGGAAAACCCTGAGACAGTCATCTAGAAGCACACAGCAAGACGAGGAGGTGAAGGGGAGAGAGAGAGGGGGGGGGGGAAGGAAGGAAGAGCAATTGAAAGGGAACAGGAAATGAGACCTCAGTAGTTAGAAGTACTGGGAGCAAATAATGGATTGCCCCTCGGAATCATGTTCAAATGAAGCCTGGCATCTTGGGCCAGAGCTCTACCCACTGCTTAGGTCTCTCATTAAAAAAAAAAAAAAGGAGAAGAAACCCCTCCCATACTTGATTATCTATTATCTATTTCTCTCTCTCTCTCTCTCTCTCTCTCTCTCTCTCTCTCTCTCTCTCTCTCTCTCTCTCTCTCTCTCAGACACACACACACACACACACACACACACACAGACACACAGGAGTCCAAGGCACCACACGTGCTGGGCAAGCACACCACCACGAACCGACAGCCTCAGCTTCTTGCAAAAGTCCGTACTTTGTATGATGGCCCCTTTCGCATTCTTTTCCCTGGTCTTTCATACATCTTACAGAAGCTGACTTGGTCGGCAGTTAAGCCCATTGGAGGTGGGAAGAAAGCTCACTGGCCAAGTTTTCTCTTACCCTTCTCCCTTATCTGGGAGAGTTTGGTACAGTTCCTCTCACTGAGGTAGCAGCATTTTCTGAGTCATTTGGTGCTCTTCTCCACTAGCTAGTAGCTTTTGGGGTGGAGTGTGGGGTGATTATTCCCTGGGGTAGAATCAGAGGGCATTAAATGCCTGTCTCACCCGCCCTTCAGCTTTAGTGGGTTGTGGGCTACAGCCTTGACAGGAGTGTTTTATTAAGAGCAGGTGTTCTAGATACCCTGTAACCAGAGCCTAGATTGTGTTCTCCCTTCAGTCCCTCACCTGAAGATGAACCCTGAGGGAGCAGCTCTGTTGCTTAGGGTCAGCCTGGTGTCAGACTGCCTGCTTTCGCCTCCAAGTTTGAGGATGGGACATTAACAAATCACAAAATTGTACACTTACAAGCCATGGTTTACTGCAGGGAAGTGAAGAGTTTAGCTTTTAGGAAATGCTACATTAAGTAACAAGCCTGTATCCAAAAGAATATGAGATGCACTATACAAAATCAGAACTGACTTAGGCCCTTAGGATACCTGGTTGTTTCCAGGAGTAAGGACAGAGATGCAGAAAGTCTGGACTAAAAGACCAGAAGCCTCTGGAAGTCACTCTGCTCTCCGATTGGTCACATTATTTGGCATTTTCTTCTGATCTGGTCCATCTTGGCTCCTCTGCAGAGTCTTACGTCTCTCTTTCCCTAGCCTTTGCTCCTAGAGCCTGTCTACTGTCCCCCATAGTACCATATTCCTGTCTACTGTCCCCCATAGTACCATATTCCTGTCTACCGTCCCCCCCATAGTACCATATTCCTGTTCTGAGTTGAGTTCTGAACTGAAGAATAATCAGTCATGCTCTCTGCATGACTAATAGTCAACAATGGGCCATGTTTATAATGATGGTTCCCTAAGATTATATTACTGATAGCATTGTTGCCACCTCAGTTTATGTAAGTACACTATGGTATTCTCACAACAGTGGAACACCTAACAACGTACTTCTCAGAATGTGTCCCCATCTTAAGTAGCATGCGCCTGAACATCATTTATTCTTCACTTTGTTTTCCTTCCTATAATATATCTTTTCCTGGGCACTCTATAAATACCTACACTTTCCCCTAGGGACTGAATATATTGAATAAACACAACAGAATTCCAGCTGGAGAAACCTTGAGGGTCCTGTTCCCTTTTTCCCAGAAGTGCCTGCAGGCCTACATCATCTGGCGATGGGTTAAGCATTGACCATCCTATATTACATTTTTAACAATGTATTCAGGGCATGGCTTTTCTTCCTCAGCTTTTCCTTCCTCAGTAAGATAGAACAGCTTTGGTTTCTTCTGGCCTTCCTTTATCCCTCTTCCCCTTGCTTCCTGAAACTGGAGATAGATGTTTCAGATATGTGACTTCATCCATGATGATTCATGCCCCTCCATTTGTCTGGCTCCTGTGAGCTCCATGTTTCTCCATGTAGACAGACATAAGACAGATTTCTCTCTGTCTTAGAAGCACTTGCTGTCATTAGTGTCTTCTGCAGAAAGTTTATGGAACTCAGCAGCCATGGTTCTGTGTAATGGAGAACATTTACACTCTGAAATAATAACGCTTTATAATCCAATCCGGTATTAATACAAACCAACTTTAATCCAGCATTCAAACTATGAAATGTTCCAATACCAAAACTTGTTTGTTTTAAGACAGTCTGGAATGGCTGGCTATGAGCTTAATATATAGCCTGGGATGACCTTGAGCTTAATATGTAGCCCAGGATGACCTTGATCTTAATATGTAGCCCAGGATGACCTTGATCTTAATATGTAGCCCAGGATGACCTTGATCTTAATATGTAGCCTAGGATGATCTTGATCTTAATATGTAGCCCAGGATGGCCTTGAGCTTCTGATCCTTTTGCTTTCACCTCCTAAGTGTTGGAATTACAAACGTTCACTACCAAGCTTGGTTACCAGACCAGAAACTTATATATATATATATATATAATATCTTTAGTAGATCTCATTATGGATGGATGTGAGCTACCACGTGGTTGCTGGGATTTGAACTCAGGACCTTCAGAAGAGTTGTCAGTGCTCTTAACCACTGAACCATCTCTCTAGCCCCAGAGGCAATACTCTTAAAGAAAATGGCTCTCCTTCCCCTAAAAGCTATTAGCTGACAATAGTTCTTCAGTTAGCAGTAGGGGCTCATGAGCCCCTTCTCACTCTGAACTGGAATGTTGGTCTTGTTCATTGAATGCTGATCTTATACTGGCTTGATCTTATGCAGGTTCCCATAGCTGCTGTGTGTTCATGAGCAATCCGGTAATGTCCAGAAGGCACTGTTCACTCTGATACCTTCTGACTTCTGGGTCTTAAGGTCTTCTTACCCCGTTTTCCATGATGGTCCATGAGCCTTAAGGGAGGGGTGAGAACGTTCCACAGAGACTTGATCTCTGCACTTGATCAGTTGTAGGTTTCTGAGTTAGCCACTATCCACTGCACAAAGCAGCTTTTGCAGTGAAGTCTGAGAGCTTCACTAACCCACGGGCTAGAGATATGAATTAGAGAACAGTTTAATACTTTGTCCACTTAGCAGAATAGTGGTAGCAGGTTCACCCTTGGAGCCTGTGACTTCCAAGTTATTGGTTCTTTGCCATATTTATAGAACTAGGCATAAATTTTGTCCTGTGGGGAGGGCTCTAAATCCAACTAGAAAGTGATTGGTTACCTTTATACCACCATGCCATTAGTGCACCCACAGGCTTGTCTTGCCAGCAGCTGTTCTCTTAGTTCACAGAATTCACATCTGGGTAAGATGGTTGATGGCTCCCTGGAGCCTTCATAGCACCTGTGAGAGCTAACCAGTGTGTGTGTGTGTGTGTGTATGTGTGTGTGATCAGTGCTTGCTTGATTTTTCCATGTCTTAAGACAAAAGTATGTAATGTTGTATCTGAAACTTTTTGAGTGCTGACATAACACCTGGGAAATTTCACACTGACCTCATGTGATGGGTCACAGACAAAATGTATGTTCACTAAAAATATTAAATAAATTGTTATCAGTAAGTGCATGTGAGGTGTATATAAAACATAAAACATTTCATCATTGGGCAGTGATAGCACATGCCCTTAATCCCAGCATTTGGAAGGCAGGTAGATCTTTGAGTTTGAGGCCAGCCTTCTCTACAGAGCAAGTTCTAGCATAGTAAGAGCTCCACAGAGAAACCTTGTCCCCAAAACCAAAAAATAAAAATAACAATAAAATTAAAAATAATGTTTACTGTATTGTCAAAGTATCTTATTATTCATATACAAATATTCTAAAATCTGAAATTCAAAACACTCTCACTGTCAAGCACTTGGATAAGGGTTGTTGTTCTATTATACAATCTGTATAAACATATATGTTATAAACACATAGGAATACAAATATTTAAAATAGTCTTTCTACAATTAATTTTAAGCAATTAGTCAACTTAATATTTTGATTTAATTATACATATACTAAAAATATATTACATATACATGGTGTGTGCACATACACTAAGTACATGCAAGTGCCTAAGTAAGTAGAAGAGAATATTGGATTTCCTAGAACTGGAGTTGTGGGTGTCTGTGAGCCACCTGATATGTTTGCCAGGACCCAACCTGTTCTGCAGTGTTCTTACCTGCCGAGCCATCTCTCCAGAACTTTTCTTTTAGGAGAGAATATCTCACTATGTGTAGCTTTGGCTAACCTTGAACTTTCAGGCTTCCTGTGTCAGCAACGTCATGAGTACTGGAATTATAGGTACACACCCTCTTGCCTAACTTCAAGGGAGAGCATGGCTGAGCTGGTCACCCTGTTAACTCTGTGGTCATTACATTTGTTAAAAAGTTCCCTTTGTTGGTCATATTGTACCATTAACCAAAAAAATGTGTGCTGTCGTCATTGAAGGAACCAAGTAACAAAGTACAGATGATCAGTATGTATCCAGAGTAATACTATTTGGTGGTATTAGTAGCATATTAATGTGATAAAGAAGGACAAGATGGCTCAGTGGACAAAGGTGTGTGCTACACAAGCCTGGCACCTGCATTCAGTCTCTGGAACTCACATAAAAATGGAAGGAGATAACTGACTCCACAAAAAGTGTCTTCTAACCTCCACATGTATGCTATAGCACGCATGTTCCCACATCATACACACACAGACACACACACACACACACACACACACACACACACTCCATTCAGCATCACACTTTACTATTCCAATTCCTGTATTTTCTTACCATATATAATGTGTGTGTGCCTCCAGGACCACTAGATGGTCTAGTAACACTGAATCACCAGGATATTGATCCCAGCTACTATTCTTCCATATCTGTTCCTCTTCAAATTAGAGGTTATTCCAAGATACATCTGCAATAGGTACACTTAGAATGTTGATCTAAAATTGCAAAATTCTTACACTAGAACAACATAATGCCTACTACATTCCCAAAGGTCAGCAGAGATTAATGCTAAGGACACGAATTCTCCTAACCTAGGGCTGAATCTGGAACTGGAATGAAGAGATTTCCAGAGAATTTCATTTCCTCAACTAGGTAGAGTGCTTGGCTCAAATGCATGATACCCTGGGTTCAATTCCTAGTATGGAAAAAAAAGATCTCATTTCCCCAGGACAAGCTAATATAGATTACTTGCAAAACATTGCTCCCCACATGAGGCCTCCTTGTCAGCTTGCCTGCAGTTGCATCAGTATTTCTAGTAGCTCACTGACAGCAGTAATTTGGACCACAACTATTAGTTGGCTGGTTCCTGTGGATTTCCTTCCTCTATTCAAGCTAGTATGCTCTTCAGAGTTCATGGGCATTCCTGGATCCTGCTCTCCTGCTCTCCTTCAGAACCACCAGATGCCATCCTGCTGCATCCGTTCTGATGCAGGTAGGGAGCTGGTGGTGGGGCAAGAGAAATCCCTGACAGAGTTGACCAAGCCTATGGGCTTTCTGCTCTTCTCTCGAAGTGGGCTATATGATCTAAGGACCTGTATCACTTCACGGAACTCAGCAGATTTACTAAATACATGGACTTTTATTCACTTCTTCAGACCTAGAACAGCCTGGCTCAGCAACGGTGCTTACCCAGCCAGTGGCTCTCCCTCTCTCCTTCCCTTCCTTCCCTTCCCTTCCCTTCCCTTCCCTTCCCTTTCTCCCCCCTCTCTTTCCCTCCCTCCCTCTCCCCCTCTTTCTTTCTTTCTTCCCCTGTCTCACAAGTGCTGGGATTAAAGGTTTTGTAAAGGGAGAGCTTTTGGAAATGTCTCTGTTGTAGTGCTGTATGCCCTAGGATGCTTTTGAACAATGGCATGACTATTCAGGGATGCAGGAGGAGGCACTGTGTTCCTCCAGCACTGTGTTCTAGCTTCTTGCTGTTTTAAAATTTAAATTAATAGTCAAGAACCCATATCCAAGTAGGCCAGTCAGAATAGGGGTCTTAGCCAGACTGGGATAAATATCCATCTCAAAACTTTTTTTTTTGTAAGTATAGACCATAAGTTCTATGAGCACAGTGCCCATATCTATGCTCCCATCTGAACTTCAAGCACCTACTTCAGGGCCTGGCACATAGTAGGTACTCAGCACACACTAGCTGAATGAATGGTTCCCAGATACCAGAACCTCAGAGCCTAGGGGAGGGATTGGAAATCTTTGAACAGTTGATAATTCAGGCTTGGCACAGTGGTATATTCTCCTAGAATCTCAGAACTCAGGCTGAGGAAGAGGATTGAGGGTCTTAGGCCAGTCTGAATGTGTGACTTTGTTTCAAAAACAGAGACAACAAAATCTCCGTAATGAAAAATGTTACAGGGGTTTTGAGGAGAAGCTCAGAATGCTCCAAAATCAGATGCTACAGATGATGTAACTAGTGATCTGAGTGATGGGAGGTCCCAGCCACTGTGCCAGCCCAGGGGGACAGATAGGAAGAGGCATCCTCCAGACCCTGATCATCTAGTAGGAGTAACCCTGAGGAGGAAGTCTGCATGGCTGGTTATCTAGACTTTCATAGGCAATTTGTGGGAAAAGAAGGGTCCATTCAGCACTGCCCCCTCCCCACAGTGTTCCTTACATACCCAGCTTTGTTCCGCGATGCCCAGATCTGCTGCTATTGACTGAATCAAAGGCTGCACTGTGTGGCTGACCTAAGAACAATCGGTTGTTTATGCGTCTGAGTCCCTAGCCAGGCTGTGAGCTTCTTGAGGGCAGTGACGCTTGCTTCAACCCAGGGCAGCTTGTGGCTGCCTATGCAATAATCTTCTTTATTGACTGGTATAGTGACAGTTGGTACTTATTGTACGCTTCCTAGGTGTTGGGCACTGCAGTGAGTACTGTGTTCCCTTTACACAGGTGGAGAAACAAAGGTTTAGACAGATGAAGTCATGGACCTATAGATTTAAATGTACTGTTTGACTGTAGAAACTACTGTTGTGCTAAAACTAAGTATCTTTCCTGGTTGTCTTCAAGTAATTGAGAGTGTTTGGAACTCTCGAGGAAGCAGAATTAATACATCACTTACATCATCTCATTTGACAATCATTGTGACAGTCCACATGGATAAGGACTTTGTGTGTGGGGGGGTTAAATCTAAGGCTTCACACGTGCTAGTCAGCCACTGCACCTCTAAGCAGCATCCCCAGCCTTTATTTTACTAATTTTATTGTATGAAAGTTGAAGCATAAAAAATTAAGTTTCTTGTCTGAGATAATAGAGCAAGTATGTAGGTAATGGATTAATTCAAAACTAGGTCTGCTTGATTCTAGATTCTGAGGATTTCCTTGATTCAATTCCATGCTGACTCCAGTTGCTCAGGCACTGGGTACCTGTGCTGCTGACTGTGTTGAAGCCCCTTAAAGGCTGTCCAGGTCTCTGGGCTGGGGAGATGGCTCAGCTGGTAAAGTGCTTGCCACACCAACACAAGAACCTGAATTCTGTCTCTAGCAACCTACATGAAAAAGCCAAGTGTGGTAGCACATGCCTGTGATCCCAGTGTTGTGGGGGCTTGCTAGCTAGCTAAGTAAACACAAACATATATTCAGAGAAAACATTCATATAGATAAAATAAATCAAAAAATAAGTGTATAGCATTCAGTAATTTAAACATAGCCACATGATTATGCAGTTGTAACTGATATCTGTTCTCATCATCCTCGGAGAAATCCCACATGCATTTGCATTATTCTCTAGTCACCCTCCCCCAACACCTCCCCCGCCCCTGCACCTAGGATTCACCGAGCTACTCTGTTTGGGGGAATGTATCCATTCTGAGTATTTCGTATGAGTGAACCCTTTTGTGTGCTTGGTTTCTTTCATTTAGCATTGTGCTTCCAAGGTTCATGTATTGAAGCAAGTATCAGTACTTCATGCCTTGCTATGGAAAAACAATACACAAGTCTATGGATATATAACATATTTGAGGGTTATTTTGTTTGTTTGTTTGAGACATGGTCTCCCTGTAGCTCTGGGTCTCCTGAAACTTGATGTGTAGACCAGGTTGGCCTGGAATTTACAGATCTGCCGATCTCTGCCTCCTGAGTGTTGGTTTAAATGTATCTACCACCACACTCAGCATGGGGATGTTTTTTTTTTTATTATTATTATTTAAGTATGTAAACACAACAAGTGTTTTATTCAGGGTGGGTTTTACCCAGGGTGGGTAGACTTTGTTTTAACTCTGTTTCTAAGGACATTCCATTACTGGGGTGGGGGGCTGGAAACCATGGAAACTGTTGCTGAGGAATCCTGGGGTAGGTGGGCTAGCTCTAAGGACATTCCATTACTGAGGCTAGGGCCTAGCTGGAAACTGCTTGGCCCATTGTCCTTGCCTCAGGCCAGGTGGTGGGGCAGTTTCTGACCAGCTGCCAGAAGCCTGGGGTTTTAGGCCTAGTCTCCTTAACTGTTCATTTGAAACCTGTTTGGAATCAGCCTAGCCTTCTCATTCCACTGTTTCAATAATGGGTCATTTGAATCTTTGAGATGTTTCTGAGGCCCCTACACTAGCAGCTCTATATGTCAAAGATGTGTCACCTAGTAACACAGTGGAAATGGCCACCCTTTTAGCCTGATTGTTTGGAGGTGCTAGCTAGTTGATGACATCTTCCCCAGAGTAATAAGTCACTCTGGGTACAAAAATCCTCAGTCATATTTACAACCAGACCATAAGCTGGGCAGTGGTGGTGCATGCCTATAATCCCAGCACTTAGGAGGCAGAGGCAGGTGGATTTCTGAGTTCGGGGACAGCCAGGGCTATACAGAGAAACCCTGTCTCGAAAAAAAAAAAAAAACAAAAAAAAACAAAAAACAAAAAACAAAAACAACCAGACCATAAATGCATGTGATAATCCCTGAGATACAAGCCCACCAAGTATTCTCTGGGGGCAGCATATATCCTGCAACAGTAGGGGTTTCAGAGGTGGGAATAGGCTGGGGTTACCTTGTTTCCAGTGCAGAGTCCCTGCCTGGTAACCAACAGTTCTGTGTTCTGTGTCTGGGGACAGAGGAGTTAAGAACCAGCAGTCCAATCTTGCCAGCCACTATGAACTTGATGATAAGGTTGTTATATCACCCCCTGGGGGTACCCAGATAGTTGGGGCCTAGTGGCTGGTGCAGCAAAACACAAGCAGCCAACAGGTAGGATCAGGAGCGTTGGAGTCCCAGGATCAGCAGATTGACAGGGCATGTGGAGACCCTGGAAGTCTCCTCTGCTGGGACATCAACTGCTGGATCTTCTCTCTCCTGGCAGGCTTAACATGGGAGTGGTGTATTCACATCCTGATCCCCTCCTCCTTAACAGCCTGTGTGGTCATGATCCCAGTGTGGGGTCCTTTCCAGTGCAGTTCCAGAGTCTTGTGGTTATATCTCTTAATCCAGACTTCTTCACCTGGGTATGATGCCTTCCAGAAGCTCCTTTGCCACTATGTTGGCAGTCTCCTTTGTAGGGTAGGCTTCTACCCATCCTGAAAAGGCCAGTTCAGGCTAAAGTGAAGCTGTCATTCTGTTAAGACATTAGCCACACCTTCACTTCCTGGACTGGAGCTGTCTGATTATCATGGAGTCGTTAACGTTAACATGGGGACGTTCCTGGAATCTGACACCCTCCTTTGGCCTCTGCAGGTACTAGTCATGTATGTGGTACAGAGACATACTTCAAGATGTCCTGGAGTGAGACACCTAGACACAAATCGATGCAAAAGCAAGAGGTTTATTTTCCAGCACATTAAGGTCAACCTTCAATTGGTTCCTCAAGGCAAGTTACTAAGAAGGATCCGGGGTGGGGGGCTGTTTTTAACTATGATTTATTTGTCTGTGTATAGGGTGCTGTAACAAGCATGTGGAGGCCAGAGGACAGCATGCAGGAGGCAGCAGTTGGCTCCTTCCACTATGTGGGTCCCAGAAATCAAACTTAGGTTGACTGCCTTGTTGGCCTCTTTAAAAAAAAATTTTTTATGTGTATATATATATATATATATATATATATATATATATATATATATATAAAATTATTATTATTGCATGTATGTATGTGGACATGATTTGGGGGGTAGGGAGGCAAGGACACCATGCTGTGATGTGGGCTCTGATGACTGCTCTCGGGTCACCAAGCTGGCTTGTGGTAAGCACCTTTACCACTGAGCTCTCTCACCAGCCCAGATATGCCATAGTTCTGTTTGTTCATTCATCTGTAATGGGCGTTTGAGTTCTCCCCACTTTTCGACTATCATGAACAATGCTGCAGTGAATATTTGTGTATAGTTTTTGTGGTGCTGAGGTTTGAACCCGGAGCTTTACCCTCTAGTGAAAACCCACATCCAATCCACATCCTCTAAAATGTACACATTACCATGTGATCATGTTTTCAACTTTCAACATTTAAGTCATAGAATAATCTATAGTTACCTCTTTGAGGAATCATTTGCTTTCAGGGTGTTTTTTCTCTTATTAATAAATATTTTGAATCAAAATATAAGATGTGGCTTGATGGTAATACATGTCTTAATGAGGCAGAGCAGTAGCTCCTTCCATTATATGGGTCCCAGAAATCAAACTTAGGTTGTCTGGCTTAGGTTGTCTGGCTTAGGTTGTCTGGCTTGGTGTAGCCTCGTGAGCTGGAAGGTAGCCTGGTGTATGTTTAAAGCTCCAGGCGTGTCAGGTCTACATAGTAGGATCCTGTCTCAAAACAACAAGAAACCCACTTAACGTATAGGTTGCTTATTTTTAAAAATGTCAATAAGCATCTAAATTGGAGAACTGTAAAATGTACAGCTGTGTAACCAGCACCCAAATCAAAAATTAAAAATTTGGGAGCTGGAGAGATGGCTCAGCAGTTAGGAAAACTGGTGTCTCTTCCAGATGACCCACGTTCAATTCTCAGCACCCACATGGTGGTTCACAACCATGTAGAGCTCCAGTCCCAGGAGCTCTGACACCCTCTTCTGTGCCTCTGAGGGGACTGCACACATGTGGCACAGACATAGTCATACGTATAAAATAAAAATAAATAGAAAGAATGAGAACATTTTAGTTCTCAGAAGTTCTCACCTCCTACCTCAGAACGGCGAGCAGTGCCCTGACTTCCCACGTATGTAATCACTAAGTTTGCCTGTTTTAAAGTCTTTGCAGCTGCTGCCATCTCACATGCATTCATTTTGTCTGCTTCTGACGTTTGCCCATTGTGTACACGGCAGGCTTTTCATTTCACTGTGAGACTGTGCACAGTCTGTCCCTTTGTTTTTGAATGAGCACAGTGAACTGGAATGGTTGGCTCACAGGTAATATGTGAATATTTAGATTTAGTAGATACTGACAAATCATTTTTCAAAGTGATCACATCATTTTATTCCCATAAAAAAGTATTTGAGAGTTTAATGATTTCTAAAATTTTTACTACTGATGTTTGTGTGTGAGAGGGAAGGGGTGGGGGAGCACACACGTAGAGATCAGAGGATAGCTCTCTGCAATCCGTTCTCTTTGTCCACTGTGGATTCTAGAGATTGAACTCAAATTGTCAGACTTGCAAGGGAAGGCATTTTTGCTAGCTTAGCCATTTTGCTGGTCCTAATATTGTGAGAGTTTAGGTTATTTCACATATTTTCCAGTACCTGATGAACATGTTATGTGTGTGTGTATGTATGTGTATGTGTGTACATGTGTGTGTGCATATGTGTGCGCATATGTATGTTTGGGAAAGTGGTACCTCATTCAGTGGAGCAGAATTTTTCAGAGAGAAGACAGTGTGTCACCCTCCAGAGAGCAGGCAGCCCCAGGCAGATGAAGGCAGGAGGCCCTTGAACCTGCCATAGGCTGTGTTCCCAGCTGTCAGGCATGAAATTTGGGTGAAAGAGAATCTCCCTGGTGGCAGAGGTCTTTCAGAGAACACTCCTGGTCCTCCACTTCACCTTTGCACCTGAAGGCCCTGCTGACTACGGTCCTCTCATCTCCACGAAACCAGGAAAGTAGTGAAGTCTGCACAGCACCAGTGGCCCAGGCAGTGGCCCAGGCCTAGCTGCCAGTGTGTTGTTAAATGTGAAGCTCTTTTCTGCTACATTGTTTCATTTGTATTTGGGAAGGGATGTTGAGGTGGCAGAATTTGAGAGATGTGATAACCTGATGCTGAGACTGCCTGTCCCCCTTCGAGGCCACCTGGAGCCAGAGGGACAGGAGCTGCTTGTTTGGGGCAAAGAAAGGAGTGGGGAGCAAAGAAAAGAAACAGGAGTTGTGATCACGCTCACTACTGGGCTCAGAGGACTCATCCCCCCAGGAAACCACTTTGGTCCCTCGAGCCCCTTTGCTACTCATTAGTTGCTGTGCAGACTAGAAAGCCGTGGTTTGTGCTTGGCTGGGTGGGGCTCCAGGGACAGTTTGGGCTCTGGCCCTCCAAAGGAAAGGGGGTTGGTTATGGAGTGAGTGGAGGGTCACAGCTCAGTCTGTGCCATTTGCTTGTCACCTTGAGAAGTTCCACCTTGTCTAGCAAAACCTCCTTTCAGAGGCAGCTACCACAAAGGGCTCTTATAAGAGCAGCTGCCCCACCCCCACCATCCCCACTTCCACTCCCTCTGCCATTATTTTTCTTTGAGGCCTTCCTGCAATGACTCTGGGAGGCCGAGCTTCCTTCTAAAGGCAAGTCAGGATCTAGCGTCTCCTTGCAGCAGTCATTTTGTGATTTTCTGGTGCCCTGGGAGACTGAAGAGGGGTTAAGCACAGCTCCTCCAGAAGGCATTTTGCTGCTGCTTCTCTCTGCAGCTTGGGTCATTTGGAGCCTTAAGAAGGGAGCTAGAGGTACTTCCTAGTAGCTGCTGGACCTAGGAACAGGAACCAGCCTCCTCTCAGGGGAGAAGTGGACTTGTCCATGGTGGTCCTGTGAGGTCTTCTGCCTAGTGAGTCAAGGGAAGGTTCTGAAGGTCACCCCCCGCAGCTTCTACATTTTCATTCCGCTGTACATTGAGGGTATCAATTAATCCTTCAGGCCTTTGGTTTTTTCATATATGAAATAAGAATGATTCTGGCTCCTGGTTGGTAAGGTAAATATGGAGGTTTGTTGGGTTAATTTAAAAAGTTAGTTATTTTTGACAGCTGACCAGTGTGCCCTACCGCTGCTGACCTCCACAGTGAGCCCCTCTCTCACTTGCAGCGTCCACACTGTGCTGGGCTAGAGAGAAAAACAGCTCTGGGAAGTCTGGGCACAATCTCAACGGGAGAGGATATGCTTAGCACCATCATGTGTGCTCCAGCATCACAGTATCATAAAGTTGGCCAGGTGTGGTGACAGTCACAAAAAGATCACAAGCAAGTTCAAGACCAGCTGCCCAGTGAGATGCTTATTCCAAAAATCAAAGCAAATCAACAAAATTCTTAGTCTTGGGAGCACTGCTCCAGCCTTCCGCCTGAACCTTTCCTGTGTAGTCTTCCCCCACACCTCCCTTCTTTTCCATCTGAATACACACTAGACCTGACCTGTCTCTCTGGAACTGTGTGAGCTCTTCACGGCATTAATCTCTTCCTTGTGTTCCAGCGTGGGTGAGAACCGGATGTTAAAAATGCCCAGAGGCCTCCGAGAGTGAGGGGCAGTTGATTAGATGGATTTTCGCGTATCACTGCGAGCACGTCTCACTTCTCCCTCCTCGCTGTAAAAGAAAGGGAGAAGTGCAAAGTAGGTTGTAAGTTAAACAATCATCAAGATCCCTAAGCCACAATTAATGTGCAAGGTCTCTCTCTAAACACAAGATTGTGCCCAGATTGCTCAGTTGTTTTTCTCTCTAGCCCAGCACAGTGTGGATGCCTACAAGTGAGACAGAGGATCACTGTGGAGGTCAGCAGTGGGAGGGCACAGTGGTCAGAGGTGGCCTTGTGACAGGCACAGACCCAAACAAAGCGAAGTCAGACCAAACACTGAGCAGTGTCAGCTGTGTTGTTAATCTCCCACGTGGACCTTAAAGGACAGCGTGCCCTTAGGATGCTGTGTGCTTTTCCCAAGTCACCACGGTTTCTCATCATCGAGCAGATAGGGGGACTCAATTTTTTCCCTTCACGATTGGCCATTATTTGTATAAAACAGTGGCATTCATTGTGGCATTTTCATAAATCATATGGGGTGCTTTGGTCATATTCATCTGATATGGGACTGTTCGGACAGTGAGGGACAAAACAGGAGATCCTGTCATGGTTAGGTCTTGCCTAAAACTCAGAAATTGTTTATTCAGGTGAACGGCTGTGAAGAAGCAGAATGGGGCAGTTGTCATCTGCAGCCTGGGTCCCAGCACTGTGTCACTGTTCTCTCTGTCTTCTTTATGTTGACCTCTCACAGGCCAAGCAACCAAGAGACTAATCCCACCCCAAACCGATTCACCATGAGTCCTAGTGGTGACAGACTAGAGTGCGTGTATTTCTGCTTTCCAAATGTCCTTATGAAGTGATGTAGTAGAGCCTTTCCTAGCCTTGTTACAAAGGAAGCAAGAAATATCAGTTGTCATGAAAAAGCATTTTCAGTTGAAACACTGCTAGGTAGCCTGGACTCTGTTAATACTTTAAAAATTATTTAAGTTGTGTGTGTGTGTGTGTGTGTGTGTGTGTGTGTGTGTGTGAGAGAGAGAGAGAGAGAGAGAGAGAGAGAGAGAGCACACTATGGCAAGCTAGGGGAGGTCTTGCTGTCATGTCTTTCAAGGAGAGAGTTACAAATGGGAGAGAGTTACAAATGAACATTTTTTGTTTCTGTTGCCAGCCTGCAAAGGTCAAATGGAATGAGGGTAAAGCCTTGGCCTCTTGAGCAGATTCTGAGAGGTGGGAAGGTAAAGGGAATATTTGGGAATCAACAAGAGTTGGTGTATCACATAATTTTAAAAATTCTTCTGAAAAAACAATATTAATTAATCACCTCCCAAGGTCCATGCACTAGTACTCCCAAAGTAGGTGTTGGTCACTTGTTTTTCTGGTGAGGGAATAGGGGTTTTCAGACCTGCTAACACAGCAGGGAATTGGTGTGGTGGTAGGGGTGGTGACCCTTGGCTCTCTCCCTCACCTGTGTCTTGATGAATCACGAAATTGTTTGGAGAACGTGCTTTGGGATGCCAAAGTAAGTTAACAAAAGCACACCCGGCTTCTGTATATGCTGTCCTTCACACATGCCTTGAGTTAGCTTGGCATAGGAGCAGGGCCAGACAAGAGAGGCTTGGTAGCTGACTCCACATGTGGTGAGTGTTCACACGCTTGACCTGCTCTTCTTCCCCTTCCCCCAAGGCAAGGTAAATATATGAATCGGGTTTTGTGGAAGCTCAGGTTTGTTTTCTTTTTCTTGTTTTTCCTCCTCCTCTTCTTCCTCTTCCTCTTCCTCTTCCTCTTCTTCCTCCTCCTCCTCTTCTTCTCCTCCTCCTTCCTTATACATTGCTGGGGATCAACCCTAGGGCCTCACTGTGCTAGACAAACATCCTATCACTTAGCTGTGCCCCAGACCCAGCCTTCCTATGACTTACAGATTTCATTTTAGATTTCTAGATCATTCCTTTTGTGACATCTACCCTGTGCCTGACTCCTCTTATGTGACACCCAGTATATGAGCTTGAAGGTGTGTTGGCCATCTATACTGGCTGATTTTGTGTATCAACTCGACATGAGCTAGAATCATCAGAGAAAAACTGCCTCAGTTGAGGAAATGCCTCCATGAGATCTAGCTGTAAGACATTTCCT
This sequence comes from Apodemus sylvaticus, assembly GCF_947179515.1. Lineage (NCBI taxonomy): Eukaryota > Metazoa > Chordata > Mammalia > Rodentia > Muridae > Apodemus > Apodemus sylvaticus. Next base: position 38,140,684 of record NC_067480.1, read on the forward strand.
CAATTAGTGACCAATGGGGGAGGGCCCAGCCCATTGTGGGTGCTGCCATCCTGGGCTGCTGGTCCTGACTCTACATGAAAGCAGGCTGAGCAAGCCATAGGAAGAAAGCCAGTAAGCAGCACCCTCCATGGCCCCTGCCTCAGCTCCTGCCTCTAGTTTCCAGCCCTGCTTGAGTTCTTTACTGACTTCCTTCAGTAATGTAAGTGTGAATAAACCCTTCCTCCTCTCCAATTTGCTTTTTGCCCATGGGGTTTTGTCCCAGCAATAGAAACCCTGCCTAAGACACCATCCTTCTGGAGGTTCTCACCGCCTGCGCTCCCCTCACCTGATCCACAGCCCCTGCGGCCTGTTTCTCTATCTCACTCAGGGCCAGCCTTCTGAGCGTAAAGTGGAGCATTTCACCCTCTGCTACTTCATACCACATTCAGATAAACACAGGAGCCTGCCACTTACCTGCCACACTCGTCTTCTCATACGGTGAGACCACCTAGTTCACCATTCATACTGAGACACTTGAAAAAAGAAAAAGGCTCTAATAATAATAATAATAATAATAATTAAGATGAGTGATAGACATAAACTAGACTGTTCTGAAAACAACTCAACCACGTGGATCACTCTCTCACTTCCGTTTAGAGTTTCTTGAAATGTACTTTGTGATACCTTCCTTGGTCTCTGTTGAGAACTCTATCA